>NW_007250773.1:17703-61911 GCF_000164805.1 Carlito syrichta | reverse complement strand
CCAACTCAAAAAAAAAAAAAAAAAAAAAAAATTTTTTTCTGATATAATTCAATTAGGAGAATTAAACTCAGTCATGCAGCTACATATTTGAAGTTTATTGCACTATTGTGTTACACTTATTTCCACTGAAATTCATCAGTAATAACTATTTCTTTGGACCTATGGTAATTTGTATATACTTTGTTGATAAAAGATGCCAAACTCTGTACAAAATGTATATATTATAAAGATGTGGAGTACAATTCAGGGTTAGGTATACAAATGTTGATTGTGCAGGTACCCTTGTTGGTAAGGTATGCCCTTCCCTCCCCTAGCAATTTCCCTCAACTGCCAATCCCACCACCTCCCTCCCCTGACAGTTTCCCACTACTGCCAATCACTTTCTTATCATATTATAATACATGTCCAAGGTTCACTTATGAGTGAAAACATATGTTACTCTATTCTTTGTTTCTGCAATAGATCACTGAGTGTGATCAACTCTAAATCTATCCAAGTTGCTGTGAAGTCCTTATGTTTGTCCTTCTATATGGCTGCATAATATTCCATTGTGTATATATACCACATTTTAAAAATCCAGTCCAGCTTTGATGGGCAATAGAGTTGGTTTCATGTTTTTGCTATTGTTAATAGAACTGCAACAAACATATGTGTGCAGATATCTTTTTTGTAGAATGGTTTGAGTTTCTCTGGGTATAGTCCCAATAAGGGAATTGCTGGGTCATACGGAAGGTCAATTTCTAGTTCTTTCAGAAATTGCCACACTATCTTCCAAAGAGGCTGCACTAGTTTGCATTCTCACCAGTAGTGTAGAAGTGTTCCTTTCTTTCCGCCTCCTCGCCAGCATCTGTTCTTGTTTGTTTTATTAATAATGGCCATTCTTACTGGGATTAGGTGGTATCTCAATGTGGTTTTGATTTGCATTTCTCTGATGATGAGTGAGGCTGAGTACTTTTTCTTGTGTCTGTTGACTGCCTGTATATCTTCTTTTGAAAGTGTGCATTTTTGTGTTCCTTGTATATCGTAGATGTTAGGCCTTTGTCAGATATACAGTTAGCAAATATTTTTTCCCATTCTGTGGGCTATCTCCCTGCTCTCTTGATGGTTTCTTTTGCTTTGTAGAAGCTTGTTAGTTTGATGAGGTCCCACTTGTCTATCTTAAGTATGGGCATTTAGGGTTCTGAATAGGAATTGGTTGCCAGTTCCAAATTCCATAAGGGTGTATCTCCTGCTTTTTCTAAGATTCTTATACTTTGAGATTTTACATTTAGGTCTTTGATCCATTTAGAGTTAACTTTTGTGTATAGTGATAGGTAGAGGCCCTGTTTCAATCTTCTGCATGTGGTCAGCCAGTTTTCCCAGAACCATTTAATGAATAGGTTCTCCTCTCCCCAGTGGTTGTTGTTGGAGGCTTAGTCAAAGATGAGTTGGTTGAGAAATTGAGGCTTTGCTTCCGGAACCTCTATCCTGTTCCATTGGTCTATATGCCTGTTCTTGTACCAATACCAGGTTGTTTTGATTACTGTGACCTTATGGTAAAGTTTGAAATCTGGAAGTGTGATACCTCCTTCTTTGTTTCTTTTTGCCAGGGATCGTTTTGGCTATTCGTGGTCATTTGTTTTCTTATGAATTTCTGTATTGTCATTTCCAGGTCTGAGAAGAGTGAAGTTGGTATAACTTAATGGGTATTGAATCTGTAGATTGCCTTTGATAGGGTGGACGTCTTAACAATGTTGATTCTTCCTATCCATGAGTATGGAATATTTTCCATTTGTTTGTGTCTTCTTGGATCTCTTTGAGCAGTGTTTTGTGATTTTCATTGTAAAGCTCTTTCTCTTCTTGGGTTAGGAAGATGCTGAGGTATTTCATTATTTGGGAGCTATTGTGAATGGGATTGTGCTTTTAATTTGGGTCTCTGCCTCTTTGTTATCAGTGTATAGGAATGCAACTGTCTTTTGCACATTTATTTAGTACCCTGAGACTTTGCCAAAGTCTTTTATCAGTGCAAGCAGGTTTTTGACAGATTCTCTTGGAATTTCGAGGTATAGGATCTTATCATCAGCAAAGAGGGATAACTTGACTTCCTCTTTTCTGATTTGGATATTCCTGATTTCCTTCTCTTGTCTAATTGCCCTAGCTAAGACTTCCAATACAATGTTGAACAAGAGGGGTGAGAGTGGGCAACCTTTTCTTGTTCCAGTTTTCAGGGGAAATGTTTCCAGTTTCAGTTCATTCAGCAGTATGTTATCTATGGGTTTACAGTAAATGGCACTTTCTATTTTGAGGTATGTTCCTTCTATACCTAGGTGTTTGAGGGTTTTCATCAAGAAAAGATTCTGGATTTTATCAAAAGCTTTTTCTTCATCTAGTGATATAATCATGTGGTTCTTGTTTTAACATCTGTTGATGTATTTAATTATGTATATGATCTTGTGAATGTTGAACCAGCCCTGCATCTTAGGGATGAAGCCTACTTGGTCATGGTGGATGATTTTTGAGATGTGTTTTTGTATCTGATATGCTAGAATCTTGTTGAGGATTTTTGCATCTGTGTTCATCAGGGATATTGGTTTGTAGTTCTCTTTTTTGGTTGGATCTTTACCCAATTTGGGTATCAGTGTAATGTAGCTTCATAAAATGATTTGGGGAGAAGTCCATCTTTCTCAATTGCCTGGCATACTTTCAGTAGTGTTGGTATCAGCTCCTTCTTGTATGTTTTGTAGAAGTCTGCTGGAAAGTCATCCAGTCCAGGACTATTTTTTGTATGTAGTTTTTGTAATGACAGAGTCAATATCCTGGATTGTTTTTGGTCTATTTTGTGTCTCAATGTTTTCTTGTTTCAACCTGTGGAGGTTGTGTGATGTCAGAAAGTCCTCCATTTCATTTAGGTTATCAAGTTTGTTTCCATATAGGTGTACATTGTAATCTCTGATAATCCTTTGTATTTCTTCGGGGCCAGTTGTGATTTGATCGTTTGCATTTCTGATTGTGCTTATTTGTGCTTTTTCTCTCTTTGTCTTGGTCATTCTGGCTGGGGTCCATCATCTTCTTAATTCTTTCAAAAAACCAGCTTTTTGTTTTGTTGATGTTTTCTATGACATTTTTGTCTTCTATGTCCCATATTTGGGCTCTTATTTTGGTGATTTGGATTCTTCTGCTAAAGTTGGAGTTTTGGTGCTCTTTTCTTTCCAGCTCCCTTAATTGATTTGTTAGGCTCTCAAGTTGTGATCTTTCCGTTTTCTTGATGTGTGCTCATAGAGATATACATTCCCTTCTTCGAATTGCTTTCATGGCATCCCAGAGTTTTTGGTAAGATGTTTCTTCATTTTCATTTTTTTCCAGGAATCTTTCAATTTCTGCTTTGATTTCAGTGTTGACCCAGTAGTTGCTCAGCATAATGCTGTTTAGTGTCCCTGTCTTTGTGGACTTTGGGGAAATGTTGGTGTTGATAATTATTTTTATTCCACTGTGGTCTGATAATATGCATGGCAAGATTTCAACATTATGAAATTTGTTTATGCTTGATTTATGGTCAATGATGTGATCAATTTTGGAGTGTGTTTCGTGTGGGGATGAGTAGAATGTATATTCTGAGGTTGTTGGATGGACTAATCTGTGGGTATCTATTAAGTCCATCTGGTTGAGTGTCAGGTATAGGTCCTGGATTTCTTAGTTGATTTTTTGCTTCAGTGATCTATCTAGGGCTGTTAGTGAGGTAATTCCATGTTCTGGTCTTAAAATTCTGAAGTTCTTTCTTCAGTTAGATTAACTCTGCTTTCCATGCTTGTCATCTTGTTAGTTATTTCCTGGATGAAATTTTTTATTGCCAAAATCTCTGCTACAAGTTCTTTCAGTTTTGCATCTTGTCTTTCTTGAGTCTTATTCACTCTTCCCATCCATTCCCTAATCCCTGTCATATTCTGGGGCCAGTTGTTGGTGACTTCCAATGTTTTTGCACCAAGGTCTGATTTTTTAGGATTTTTGTCTTTGGTACACTTGAAATTGCCTGTGGTCTTCTTTTGGTTTTTCTTCATTTGTGACAGATCTCTTGTTTTTCTATTTATTTCTACTATTCAGTGTCAGGGGGAGAGGCTTTCCCTCCTGATATTTGCTCAACCCTCTGTTATTCCCTGATCCATGCTCTGAATTTGTTCTATTTTGACATAGGATGGTGGATGTGAAGCTTTGCTGTCTCTTGTAGTTTTTGAAAATTGAATAAAGTAGGTGATGGGGCACTACAATTCAGAAACTATTGGCAAATTACAATATTCACTTATTGTGGTATGTGTTCCCTGAGACCCACTTCCTACCACCACTCTATATGATGATGTATAGCAGAAACCATTGCAAAAAACAATTGAACACACACACAGATATACACACACACACCGACACACACCCCACATAAAGTGGAATAACATCAAAGTGAAACAAAACACACAACAACAACAACAAAAAAAAACAAGAAAGCTGAACACACACTCACATGCCTAGCACAAGGTGGATAGAGAAGAAAAACAGAAAGACTGGGGGGAAAAAGGAATTCAGATTGAACCCTCACACATTTATTGACACACATCTTAAACTATAAAAAATGAAAATAAAAAAACCAGAAGAACAAAAGGGGAAAAAACCAACAACAACAACAAAATTAAAACATGAACACTCAATCTTTCACATACACACATAAACAGAAAACAGCAAATAAAAGAATAAGCAAACAGAAAATGAAAAGAAAAAAATTTGGGGGAGGGATGCAGATCAAACCCTCACATACACATTCATGCACAAAGGAAAGATATTTTAAAAATAGATGAACTGCAATGGAGTTCTCCTACTGCGACTGATGTCCAGACTCTGCCTGGGTTTGTCCCTCTCAGTTGTGGCCCGGCTACGTGGTTCTGGCATTCAGAGGATTGCTGGGGAGTTTTGTCAGCCCCAAACTCACTACTGATCTCTTTGGAGTCCTTCCTCATCCTTTTCTGGTCACACCTTTGGCCCTTGGCTGGATCAGGGTAGGGCGTGGGGCACCTGGGACTCAGCACTCATCGGGTCCCTCCAAAGTTTGTACTTGCAAGATATTCCCTCTGGGTCATGCTCAGTCCCTGAGTAGTTGATCCACCAGTCACAGAGATCCGGTCTATTGTTCCTTGGTGAGTGAGTCAGAGCACATTTCTGCCCCACCTTCAAGATGGTGGTGGGGTGCCTCTCTTGTCCTCTTCTGTGGGACTTTGCCTCTGGACTCCCTCCACAGACCCTGCTGCCAGTGCCCTGATAAGTGCTGAACTGGTGAGGCAAAGCCTGGAGCTGGCAGTCTCTCCTGCTGCAGTGGTGAAGCAGAGCCCGGGACGGTAGTTTCTCCTCACTGCTTCTTCACAGGAAAACTTTTGTTTAAAAAAAAGATGCTCAGCTTCTGTGACCTGGGAAGAGCCAGAGACCAAGCAGAGAAGCTGCAGCACCTGTTGTTGCACCAGGGCCCTGGCCACTTGCTCATGAGCCTCCGCTTGGTCTCTCCCAGCATTTTCCTCCCAGGAAGGGTTTTGTTGATTTAAAAAAAATAGTGCTCGGCTTCTGCATCCTGGGAATTGCTAGAGTCCAAGCATAGCAGTTGTGACACCAGCCACCTCACCAGGAGAGCCCTGGCTGCTAGCTCCCTATCCCTCAGTCAGCCACTCACACGCCCACTTGCTCACAAGCACATACACAAAATTTTCCATATACACTCACTCACTTACACCGGGACTCACATAGTCTGACTGACTCAGTCGCCATCTTCCCCAAAGGGTATCTTAGTTCTTTAAATTAAAAAATAACGTCAGAGAATGGCAGAATTGATACTAAGATAATGTCAGGCTTGTTTAATAAAATTTATTCCTAAGAACATTATTCTTAGTATATTGAACATTATTCTTAGTATATTGGTAAGAATTTGTTACTTGACCAGGCATGGTGGCTCAGCCTGTAATCTCAGCACTTTGGGAGGCTGAGGTGAGAAGATTGCCTGAGCCTGGGGATTTGAGACCAGCCTGGGCAACTTGGTGAGACCTTGTCTCTACAATAAATCACAAAAACTAGCTGGGTGTGGTGACCTGTAGTTCCAGCTACTTGAGAGGCTGAGGCCTTAAGAAGGATTGCCTAAGCCCAGCAGGTCGAGGCTGCAGTGGCTGTGAGTGTGCCACTACACTCCAACCTGGGTGATAAGAGTGAGATTCCACTTCAAAAGAAAAAAAAGAATTTGTTACTTAAAAATGATGTAAGACTCTAAAAATAAAGTCTATTAAAAATACTGTAAGATACACATATTATAACCTAAAGTTAGTACAAATGCCTTAAATAACAGCTTTATATGTTGGAAGAAAACACTGTATTGCTTCCTGAAATGGGAATAGAAAGACCTCATCTCAGAACTGTGAGATGAATAGTGTGGTCTTAGGACTGTTCATTAAACACTTGGAGTCATATATTCTTCCTTGTAAAATGATAAAGTTAAATTGAATAATACATAATTTTGGAAACGGACTGTAGGAAAAATAATACAAATTTATGATCACACAACACCTGTAGCCACACCAAGGCCACTTTATAATAGAAGTTATGAATGCAAAATGATCAGAGTCATCCAAAGCCTGTCTGATATGAAGGAAGGATTGTCCAAGGAGAAGTTATAATAGTAAGAAAAGGTGTTTTTTGAAGGGGGAAGATGGCGGCTGAGCTAGTCGGGCTATGCGGGTCCCTGTGTGAGTGAGTGAGCATATGGAAAATTTTGCGTATGTGCTGGTGAGTGAGTGGGCATGTGAGTGGCTGACTGAGTGAGGGCTAGGGAGCCAGCAGCCAGGGCTCACCTGGTGCAGCGGCTGGTGCCACAGTGTCTGGGCTTGGACCTTAGTGATTTCCAGGATGCAGAAGCTGAGCACCATTTTCTCTTTCTTTTCTTTTTTAAATTGAAGGTAAGGCAGGAAAGTGCTACGACTTGCTCACCAGGGACCAACAGATCCTAACTCTGTGACTGGCAGATCAACTACCCAGAGCTTGATCGTGGCCCAAAGGGAATATTCTGAGAGCATAAACTTCAGAGGGACCTGACGAGTGCTGAGTTCCAGGTGCCCCACTCCCTACCCTGATCCAACTGTGGGACAAAGGATGTGACCAGAAAAGGAGGAGGAAGAACTCCAGAGAGATCAGTGGTGAGTCCAGTGTAACCCAAACCCCTTCCTTCCCAGCAATGCTCTGAACATTAGACCCATACAGCTGGGCCACGACTGAGAGGGACAAACCCAGGCAGAGCCTGGATGTGTCACAATAGGAGGGCTCCATTCCAGGATAGGCCTGGCTGTGGCACCCCAGTGAGAGAACATACCTGGGGAAGAGACAGTCCCGTACCTCCCCACCAGAGATCTTCCCGACCATATGAGAGTGGGAGGGGAGGCCTGGAGCCCCACCCATCTCCACTGTCGCTCCTCCTTCCCTGCTTTGTTCCCTGAGAAGAGAGTGAAAGAGGTGGCTCTGCAGGAGAGACCAGATTAGAGGAACAATTACAGAGCCTGTCACAAGAAGGCAGGATTTTTGTTTGTTTGTTTTTGTTTTTAAATTTTCAATTAAATTTTTTTTTTGACTGTTTGTTGGTTTTTCTTTTTTTTTTTTTTGAGTTGGAGTCTCACTCTGTCACCCAGACTGGAGTGCAGTGGCCGCTCCCGGCCACTGCAGCCTGCTGGGCTCCGGCGATCCTTCCGCCTCAGCCTTCCAAGTAGCCGAAATTACAGGCATGCGCTACCACGCCCGGCTGATTTTTTGATTTATTGTAGAGATGAGGTCTCGCTGCCCAGGCGGGTCTCAAACCCGCGGTCTCAGGCAATCCACTCACCTCAGCCTCCCAAGGCGTGGGATTACAGACTGAGCCACTGAGCCTGGCTGTTTGTTGGTTAGTTCATCTATTTAAAAAATATTTTTCCTTTGTGCATGAATGTGTATGTGAGGGTTTGATCTGCATCCCTCCCCAATTTTCTTTTAATTTTTCTTTTCTGTTTCTTTCTTCTTTTATTTGTCATTTTCTGTTTATGTGTGTATGTGAATGATTGAGTGCTTATCTTTCGATTTTGTTGTGGTTGTTGGTTTTACTCTTTTGTTCTTCTGGATCTTTTTCATATTCATTTTTTATAGTTTAAGGGGTATGTCAATATGTGTATGAGGGATTGACCTGAATTTCTTTTTCTTAGTCTTTCTGCTTTTCTTCTCTATTCACTTCATGCTAGGCATGTATGTGTGTGTTTAGTTTTCTTTGTGGTCTTTTTGTTGCTGATTGTTTTCTCTCACTTTGTTGTTGTTCCAGTTTGTTTTGGAGTGTGTGTGTATGTGTTCAATTGCTTTTGCATTGGTTTCTGCTTTGCATCATTAAATACAGTGGTAATGGGGAGTGGGTCTCAGGGAACACATACCACAATAAGTGAACATTTTAATTTGCAAATAGTATCTGATTCCTTGCACCCCATCCCCCACTTTATTCAAATTTCAAGAACTACAAGAGACAGCAAACCTTCCCATCCACCATCCTATTCCAGAATAGAACAAATCCAGAGCCCAGATCAGAGAACACTAGAGGGCTGAACAAATGTCAGAAGGGAAAGCCTCTCCCACTGACACTGAATAAAAGAAATAAAGAGAAAAATAAGAGATCTATCACAAATGAGGAAAAATCAAAGGAAGATCTCAGGCAATTTCAAGTGTACCAAAGACAAAATTCCTGGAAAATCAGACCTTGGTGCCCAAACAATGGAAGTCACCAATGACAGTTCCCAAAATATGATAGGGATTAGAGAATGAATGGAAAGAGTGAATGAGACTAAAAAAAGACAAGATGCAACACTGAAAGAACCTGTAACAGAGATTTTGGCAATAAAGAATTTCATCCAGGAAATAAATAACAAGATAACAAACATGGAAAGCATAATTATTCTAGCTGAAGAAAGAATCTCAGAACTTGAAGACCAGAACATGGAATTAATCAGATCTATAAAAAACATAGATGACTCAAAAAGAAAGAACAAATCCTACAAGAGATGTGCAATTATATCAAGAGACTGGACCTATGCCTGATTGGTATCCCAGAAGAAGAAAGGGAAATGGAGAACAACTTGGAGCAAGTATTCCAGGAGGTAATTCAAGAGCACTTTCCCCATCTCACCAGAGATGTGACCAGCCAAGCACAGGAGATACAGAGAACCCCCCATAAGACATCAAATGAGAATACCAACATCTAGACACATAGTAATTCACCTATACAAAGCAGGCACAAAAGAAAAAATTCTAAAGGCAGCAAGAGAGAAAGGTAAGACTGCCTATTGGGGAAAAACAATCAGAATAGCAGCAGACGTATTGGCAGAACACCACAAGTAAGAAGGAACTGGAGCCCTATGTTCAAAGTCCTCAAAGATAAACAATTTAAAACAAGAATTTCCTATCCAGTCAAGCTCGGGTTCATCAGTGATGGAGAATTAAAATCCTTCCCAGACATCCGATCCCTAAGAGATTGTGCAGCTTTCAGACCAGCTCTATAGGAGACACTTAAAAAGGTATTAAACACAGAAGAAAGAAGAAAAAGATTGACCACACACTTCCCAAGAGAAAAGTAGAGCACAGAATCAGCAGAGAATACAGCGCAACAAGAAACTTGAAAACACACACATACATTAACCCCAAAGCCAAAAGAAAACAAGCAAACAAAGGAAAATCTTTATAAAAACCTCATGACAGGGATAGACAATCACATTTCAATAATCAGCCTGAATGTGAATGGACTAAATGCACCACTGAAAAGACACAGAATGACAGACTGGATAAGAAACAATAACACAATTATTTGCTGCATCCAGGAGACTCATCTTACTTCAAGGGATGCCTATAGACTCAAAGTTAAAGGTTGGAAAATGAGTTTCCAGGCAAATGGATCACAAAAGAAGGCAGGAGTTGCAGTCTTAACATCACACAAAACAACCTTTAAGCTATCAAAAATTAAAAAAATGCAAAAGAACACCTCATAATGATAAAAGGTTAAATCCATCAACAGGAAATATCCATCCTAAACATATATGCACCCAACACAGGAGCACCAGCATTTATAAAGCAACTACTAAGTAAACTAAAGAAAGATATTGATTCTAACACTATTACAGCAGGGGACTTGAATACCTAACTGATAGCCCTAGATAGATCATTGAGGAAAACAATGAACAAGGACATCCAGAACCTAGACTTGACAATTAACCAAGTGGACTTAATAGTTACCTACAGACTATTCCACCCACCAACCTCAGAATATACATTCTACTCATCACCACATAGAACATACTCCAAGGCTGATCACATCCTTGGCCATATATCAAGCATAAACAAATTCATAAGGTTGAAATCTTGCCATGCACACTCTCAGACCACAGTGGATTAAAAATAATTATCAACACCAACAACATTTCCCCAAAGTCCACAAAGACAGGGACGCTAAACAGCATTATGCTGAGCAACTACTGGGTCAACACTGAAATCAAAGCAGAAATTGAAAGATTCCTGGAAAAAAATGAAAATGAAGAAACATCTTACCAAAAACTCTGGGATGCCCTGAAAACAGTTCTCAGAGGGGAATTTACACCTCTATGTCTCTATTTACATCAAGAAAACTGAAAGATCACAAGTGGAGCGCCTAACAAATCACCTAAGGGAGCTAGAAAGAAAAGACCACCAAAACCCCAACTTTAGCAAAAGAACCCAAATCACTAAAATAAGAGCCCAAATACAGGTCATAGAAGACAGAAATATCACAGAAAGCATCAACAAAAAAAGCTGGTTCTTTGAAAGAATTAACAAGATTGACAGACCCCTAGCCAGAATGACCAAGAAAAAGAGAGAAAAAGCCCAAATAAACACAATCAGAAATACAAAAGATCAAATCACAACCGACCATGAAGAAATACAAAAGATTATCAGAGATTACTATGTACACCTATACAGAAACAAACTTGATACCCTAAATGAAATTGAGGACTTTCTGACATCACATAATCTCCCAGGTTGAAATAAGAAGACATTGAGACAAAATAGACCAATAACAACCCAGGAAATTGATACTGTCATAAGAAAACTACCTACCAAAAACAAACAAACAAACAAAAAACCAAAACCTGGACTGGATGATTTTCCAGCAAAATTCTACAAAATGTACAAGGAGGAGCTGATACCAATCCTATTGCAAGTATTCTAGGCAATTGAGAAAGAAAGAATTGTCCCCAAACCATTTTATGATGCTAACATCACACTGATACCCAAACCAGATAAAGAACCAACAAAAAAACAGAACTATAGGTCAATATCCCTTGTGAACCTAGATACAAAAACCTCACAAGATTCTAGCAAATCAGATCCAAAAACACATCTCAAAAATCATCCACCATGACCAAGTAGCCTTCACAGGATGCAGGGCTGGTTCAACATTTGCAAGACCATAAATGTCATTAAATACATCAACAGATGTAAAAACAAGAACCACATGATTATCTCATTAGATGCAAAAAAGGCTTTTGATAAAATCCAGCATCCCTTCTTGATAAAAACCCTCAAATACATAGGCATAGAAGAAACATATCTCAAAATATTAAGTGCCATCTACGATAAACCCACAGCTAACATACTGCTAAATGGACAGAAACTGGAAACATTTCCCCTGAAAACTGGAACAAGACAAGGCTGCCCACTCTCATCCCTCTTGTTCAATATTGTGTTGGAAGTCCTAGCTTGGGCAATTAGACAAGAGAAGGAAATCAGGGATATCCAAATCAGAAAAGAGGAAGTCAAGTTATCCCTCTTTGCTGATGATATGATCCCATACCTTGTAATTCCAAGAGAATCTGTCAAAAACCTGCTTGCACTGATAAAGGACTTTGGCAGAGTTTCAGGGTATGAAATAAACATGTAAAAGATAGTTGCATTTCTATACACCAACAACAAGCAGGCAGAGATCCAAATAAAAAGCACAATCCCATTCACAATAGACACACACACACACACACACACACACACACACACCGGAACTACCTTGATATTTTCCTAACCAGAGAAGTGAAAGACCTTTACAATGAGAACTACAAAACACTGCTCAAAGAAATCCAAGAAGACACAAACTAATGGAAAAATATTCCATGCTCATGGATAGGAAGAATCAACATTGTGAAGATGTCCATCCTACCAAAGGCAATATACAGATTCAACGCAATAGCCATTAAGTTACCAACATCATTCTTCTCAGACCTGGAAATGACAATACAGAAATTCATAGGGAAACATAAATGACAACGAATAGCCAAAACAATCCTTGGCAAAAGAAGCAAAGTAGGAGGTATCACACTTCCAGACTTCAAACTTTTCTATAAGGCTGCAGTAACCAAAACAGCCTGGTATTGGTGCAAAGACAGGCACAGAAGAAGTAATTATTTCTATTAGCCAAAGACTGGATTTTACCAAGATGATGGGCTATTAGGAAAAAAAAAATGAAAAGAAAGTATTGGCAAGATAATGTTTAAATTAATACACTATAAATTCTTAGCTGGATAGGAAAGAAAGTTGAAGGGCTCTAGGAACAGTGGATGGTGAAGGAACTCTAGATCCTATTGAGTTTATTTTATTTTTATGTTTTTGAGTTGGAATCACACTCTGTTGCCCAGGGGGAGTGCAGTGATACTCTCACAGTCACCGCATCCTCGACTTGGATTCAGGTGATCCTTCCGCCTCTGCATTCCAAGTGGCTGGAACTACAGGCATACGCCACCACACTCAGCTAATTTTTTGATTTATTGTAGAGATGAGGTCTCCTCAAGTCTCCTGGGCTGGTCTCAACCCTGTGAGCTCAGGCAATCCTCTCACCTCGACCTCCCAAAGAACTGCTGAAGTGAGTATAAGTAAGTGATATACCTGGAAGTAAGAGAAGAATGGTATGTTTTGATATATGACTTTATAGGTGGGGTATATTTGTGTGATGAGAGCAAGGTCTAGATTATTGGATAACTGAAGGGAATAAATATCATTGAAGATGAGTAGCTCAAGAAATGAAGACATCTGAGTTTTAATGCATTGATGGTCTATGTGGCCTGTGATGTTTCCCAGAACGATGGTGGTGTTGGGGACAGAGAAGCATAACCAATACAAAATTCTTCACAGAATGAGAGCGCCAATTTAGAGACTGATTGCAGAAATAAAATGTAGTGGGAGGAATGAGACTACATGGCACAGGCTTCATTTAAACAGGAATTGTTTTTTTTAGAAGACTAGAAGAGCAATGGCTTCTGTGTTAGTCGACTTTTCTGTAGTAACAACAAAAACCTTGATGACGGACAAGAAAGAAAACATTTACTCCTGTCATGGCACATATTGGCAGTTTTTGGTGTCATGTTTCTGCAGCTCTATTGTGTCTTCTCATTCCAGGACCCAGGTTGAAGAAACAGTCTTAAGTTAGGACATGTAGCTCTTATAGCATAAAGAAAAGGGCAAGTATGATGGAATTCCTGCTTCCAATTTGCCTACCAGGACTGAAGTTCACATTTCAATGGCCAGAGGAAGTCAAATCTCCTGACAATGAGGCAGAAGTATACTTTGCCTAGCGGGTGGGGAAGGGGGGCTCTGCGATTTTTATGACAATGTGTAAACATGTAAAATTCTCTTAAAAAGAAAAAGAAAAAAATATATGGAAGGTGGAAGTAAATGATGGAGATTACTGGAACCATCTACTGCGGTTGGGAAGCAGTAGCTAGAGGATGATCGTTCACCTCACTTTCCTGAGACTGAGCTCTGAGGAAGAATCCATAGCCTACGTGTGAGAGGGTCCAATTTTTCTTCTAAGAAGCAGGCAATAGATACATGAAAAACGGCTCAGTCTCACTAATCATCAAAGAAATGCAAATTAAAACCACACTGATATACCACCTAATTCTAGTCAGGATGACCATCATCAATAACTCGAAAACAACAGATGCTGGAAAAGATGTAGAGAAAAGAGACTGCTTCTACACTGTTGACTGGAGTGTAAACTAGTACAACCTCTGTGGAAAACAGTGTGGTGATTCCATACAACCCTGCAACCGCCCAACAAGGAATATACCCAGAGAAACTCAAATCACTCTATTAAAAAGATACCTGCTCACGGATGTTTATTGCAGCATTTTTCACAACAGCAAAAACATGGAAGCAACTGCACTGCCCATCGAAAGAGGACTGGATAAAGAAAATGTGGTACATATACATGATGGAATATTGTCCAGCCGTAAAAAAGGACAAAATTAAGGACTTTGCAGCCACTTGGGTGGAATTAGAGTCTATAATACTTGGTGAGCTATCACAGAAACAAACAACTGAGTACCATATGTTCTCACTCATAAGTGGACGCTGAACACTTACCATAACTATAAGAAAGGGATTGGCAGTAGTGGGAAACTGCCAGGGAAAGTGGGACAGGACACGCTTCTTCAATAAGGGTACTTAATCTCAAACCAGGTGAAGTGGGGACAAAGTGAGTCCCAAACTTTACCTGTACTATAGCCATTTGTATACCTAATCCTCAACTGTACCCATCTTTAAAATAATAATAAAAAAGCAATCTTCTTTGAAAGCCTATTTTCTGTTTCTTCTGGGATGCAGCTTTATTAATTATTACCTTAACGTTAATCATTTAATTTCTCAGTTTCAACTGGTAATAATTCCTGTCGTTTTTCCTAATTAAAAAAATATCTGTGCTCTTGATAGCATTCCTTTTCAAGCCACTTGTCTGTTCCTTTTATTTATTTATTTTTGAGACAGAGGCTCACTCTGTCACTCAGGCTGGAGTGCAGTGGCCGCTCACAGCTACCGCAGTCTCGACCTGCTGGGCTCAGGTGATCCTTCTGTCTCAGCCTTCCAAGTAGCTAGAACCAACTGGCATGTGCCACCATGCCTGGCTGATTTTTTTGATTTCTTGTTGAGATGAAGTTGCCCCAAGATGCCCAGGCTGGTCTCGAATCCATAGGCTCAGGCAATCCCCTCTCCTCGGCCTCCCAAAGTGCTGGGATGACAGGAGTGAGTCACTGCACTCAGCCTCACTGGTCTGTTTCCTATGGTCCTTTTAATGTGAAATGTCTTTTGTTACTTACTAACTTCTCACCCTTTTACTTTTTATAAGGTGAACACTATTGAGACTCTCATTCCAAACATCTTGTCATTCATTTGTTCCTGTACTTCTCGCTTTTTTCCCCTTTTTGCTCTCTTTTAAAGTGTTTTACACCCTGGCTTAAACCTTTTTCTCCACTTAGCATTTATGTGACTTTCTTAGTTTTCTCACCTCTGACTTCTCCTTTTCCTTTTTTTTTTTTTTGAGTTGGAGTCTCACTATGTCACCCAGACTGGAGTGCAGTGGCTGTTCCCCGGGCTCTGGCGATCCTTCCGCCTCAGCCTTCCAAGTAGCTAGAACTACAGGCGCGAGCTACCATGCCCGGCTAATTTTTTGATTTATTGTAGAGACGAGGTCTCACCAAGTTGCCCAGGTGGGTCTCGAACCCACGGGCTCAGGCAATCCACTCACCTTAGCCTCCCAAGGCATGGGATTACAGGCTGAGCCACCTTGCTCGCCTTTCTTCAGGTCTAAGTGTGAGGTTTCCTCATGAGTCTACCTTTATCCTCCCCTTCCTTCTTCTTCCTCTTCTCTTTTTTTATACCCATCAATACTCAGGAAAACTTGTACTGGGAGAAATGTGCTCTTGTATTTGTGTTTTTATGTTCCCTGTCCTAAATCTAGGCAAATTTTACTCAATCACTAGGATGAATTAATTTGTCCATTAGATCCCCAATCTACTACTTCTTTGGGTGAAATAGTATATTAAAATGGTACAAAGTTTCAGTTAAAGAATCTCTAGAGAAAGCACTTCTTTAGGCGAGAAAGTAGTAGTTGAGGAAGAATATCTGTAGCTATTTAACCTTTTTAATGCTTTTTGAAAATATGTCTTACTAGATTATATTCTTTTTGAAGGTGGAATTTGCATTTTACTTTTTATTTGGTAGCTTTTATTATGGTTGTAATTTTACATGTGCATACATATATAATTTATATATGATTTAAATAAAACATTAGTATATACTTTTATATACAGTTATCTGATTGTGACTAAATGCATTGGTGCTTTATATAAAAAAGAAAAGTGATTTCTAAAATTTACAATACTTTAACATATTATATGGCTTCAAAACACCTTTTTTCTTTTTGGCCTGTGATGGATTTACTTTTTTGTAGATACATATTTTGTGTGTGATAGAGCCATCTGACAGGATGAACGTACTAATAGTGCTGTCATTCTATAGATTAATAAAGAAGAGACCGATACTCATATGATTCAATGCATAACTCAGGTTATCTTGAAAGTTTCTACAGTACAGCAAGATAAAAGAAAAAACAGTAAGACTCCATATCTTCATATTTTGGTACTGCTTCCTATATTTTTGTTAAAACAAATTGGTGAGAGAAGATGATTACAAATATATCAATGTTTAGTTTTCAGGATCTGTAAAAACAAAACAAGACAAAATACCATAAGTCATGAATTAAAAGGACATAAGCTTTACTCGCTCCAAAATAACTTAATATTGGATAAAGCATTAGAAACTGGGACTTGGGAGTTAAATGGATGTGAGTTGAAGGCTAGTTTGCCATTTATGACTTTGCGATTTTTGGAAAGTCACATAAATTCTCATAGCCTCTGTTTCCATATCCTTAAAAAAAGTCAATGACGTCTACCTCATCGTGCTGAGTATTAAATTAGAATATTTAATGCAAGAACATCTAAACTATTGTCTTTAAAAATAGACATATATCGTTGTGATTTTATACAATTAGAATATTATATAGATAATTTAGATTATATAGATAATATAGAATAATAATATAGAATACTCTCATATTCATAATTAGAAGCACCTATATTCAGAAATAGGAGTGTTATTTGATATTCTACTTTAATATTCTTTCTGAAGAATCATGTTAAATTACGATGTGTGTGTTTTTAATCAATGTTTATAGCAAGAGATCTCTTCTATGAGTCGGGATTTGTTTATATCGCTAGTCTCAAGGATAATTGTACTATTTCCTACAATACTTACTCCTTTTTTTGCCTTACTAGAGATAGTAGGTCCTGAAAGAATGAGGGGGATTTTCTCTTACATGAAATATACACTTTGTGGTATTTAATAAACTTTGAAGTCCAAATTAATTTTGATTTACTAAAGCCCTAATTAAAAGTAGGCTTTTCAGAAAAATAGAACATATTTTAGTATTGGGATCAGAAGGTCAAAATATACACAGTTGGTGAATCTTTTAATTTTTTGTTTATTTTGTAGGAATCGACCAGCACTAGAGTTTGCAGATATGACTTATCTACTCAAGAAGAACAGCTGTAGTTCTTGAAATAAAAAGGGAATGAGAGCTTCTAATCCATACACCAGAGTTTGAAACTATTTGCTTATCTTTCTCTTTGTGACAAAAACCACCTGCTTTCATTTAGACAGATCTCAAAGTCACTCAGAAAATATCTTCAAAAATATTTACCTTGGTTTACCTTTGTCTTCTTGTGGTTTGTCTATTTGTCAATCTTGGCTAATTGTAGAATTTACAAGGCTGCTGTTGTTGCTGGCTGGCTGACTGGCAGGGATGGTGTCAGCCAAAGTAGCTAGGGTGGTGTCGGCAGCCACAGCATTGGTGCTGACCTCAGGTGGGGGTTTGCTGGGAGCCATGGAATTGGAGGCAGCCCCTGTAGTTTTGCTGATAGAGGCCATGGAAGCGGCTATGGTGGCATCAGCAGTTGAGGGAGATTGAGAAGCAAGTGGAACTTGAGAACTAGGGGTTACCACATTCTCGGGTGGTTGTGTAGGTCTGTGTGATGGACAGTGAGGGCCGTTGGAGTGGTGAGGGCGGTTGGCGTGGTGGAGGCGATTGGAGTGAAAGAGATCTCGGGAACCAAAGACATCCACAGGATCTCCGTTCAAGTTTTCCAAACTTTCGAAGTTTGGCTTTCTCAGCTTTCTTTCTTTAAATTGTTTAACATCCACTTTGGAACTATCCCTAGACTGCAGAGAGAGAATTTAAAAAATTGTGTTTATACAGATAAGATGCATAAACTGAAATCACCTTTAACTTTGTATCTACATTAACATTTGCATTTTTGTAATTATTCTAACTTCATTCCATGAGTAATTTGATAAAGAGAATCATATGCTCATCTCATACATTTTGAATTATGGCTTTTGGTGAAATATAAAGGAAGTAAACTATGTCTCTGCTGTTCTGAAAGCCTAATAGTTATGTAATGGATGTTCTCAAAATGTCCATAATAAGCACTATGTTGAAAAAATGTTGGTGGCCAAGTACCTATGGAAAGGTTTTGGGTAAAGTAAAACATATTTCTTTACTGAAGGACTTATTGGAATTGTTAATAAAATATGCCAAGCAGTATCTTGCATATCCAAGGGATACAAATTATTTCCTAAATTTACTTCACTGTGGGAATTTTGTGTCTGTGTAGTATTTCTTCATACTCATGCTCAAGGGTTTCATGAAGCACCGTTTGGGCAATGCTGTTCTAATTTCTACCCTGTAAAAAAGCATAGTGCACTTTACTTCTCTGATTAAAGACAATAAAAGGAGATTTTAGAAGCATTGCATCGTTCTCTTTTCCTATACCTGCAAATACAATGATATTGAAAGAGCATTTCATGAATTGATGTGGCTGACTTCTTGCATGAAATCACAGACACTTTTAGTCAGTGCATTTCTACTCCATGAAAGCAATGCCAAGGACACTTAAAAAAAAAGTCGTTGGCTTCAGTTACACAGACTTTTAGCATTAACATTCCCTTAGGATTCCAACGAGACCTTGGTCTCTCATTTTGTCTTTATGGGAAGAGGCTAATCCTTGAGGCTCTAAGTATTATGCCCCACCTTCTTGTCCATGAAGCTTTAGTCCTTGTCTATTTCTATGTCATACATTTTCCTCATGCCATTATCTTTCTTTACTGGTGAATTAATTTAATTTAATTTATTTTAAAGATGCAGAGTACAATTCTGGGTTAGGTGTACAAATGGTCATTGTACGGGTAAAACTTGGGCCAGTATCTTTCAAACTGAGTTTGGAGAATCTTATAGCTCAGACTACTGGAGGAAGAAACTTTCACTCCTTAGGCTCTGGTGCTCTCATGCCATGTGACGCTAATGCAGTGTTTAGCTTGTCCACTGAATAGTAGGTATTGTACTCCAGTAAATCTGTACTGGAAGATTCAGGAGTCACTCTATTATTCGGATAACTTAATTTTACTAGAGGGATGTTTCAATATTCTAACAAATGTTGCTTTCTCTTCTCTGGACCCTTTTTAAGATTTTTTATTTCTCTGTAGATGTAAGATCCCAATGTATTTCCCAAATAATGCCTTGCTGTATGTGACTACTTTTACCTTTAGGTAAACAAAAAGAAATGTGGTCTCATAATATGTATCATGATCGGTGAGGGGGAAAAGCATTCTTCTCTACAGTTGCTCTCTTCCCTATTCAGAAATCCAACACGCAGGTAGATGTTGGTACAAAAGCCAACGCTAAGGGTTCTGTGGAATGATTAGGGTCTGGGACAAATTGAACAGGCACAGATTGGTCTAGTTTTACTGAACGGGGGTTGACAGGCCAACGACTTTACTGGAAAGACATTTGTCCTTAGTCATATTAATTACCAGAAAAATAGATCCATCTTAAAGTCAAATATCTGACCATTTTTCAGAATTCTTTCCCTTTGAGAATTATGAGATGATGGGGTGAAAAGGTGGAGAAAGAGAATAGAGAAGAAGTAAGTTGTGAAAATTGTGATAAACTTCCAAGATAGGTTTGGAATTTATTTTCTTTTAAATAGTAGATCAATTTGGATAATTAAATCTAGAAATGTCTATTCCACAGCATTAGAAGTAAAATAGCTTTTGTTTTATTTTTAAGGATTTATTTAGAGCACTTGCCTAGGGGTGGGGAAAAGAAGGGAAATGTAACAGGGATTTGTAATTTTAAAAAGTCTTTCCAGATGATTTTGAGTTTTCTTTCTTTTTCATTGAATACTATTGGTTTTAAGACAAGAATTAGTTTTTTTCTTATGCAGGACCAAGGAAATGTTTATTACTAGAAAAATCAATATTTATTAGGAGAAAAGACATCAACATTGAATGAAAGAATATAGATAGGCTTTGCTTCTGAAGGCTACATAAACTTTGCATTTTATGAGTTAAGTTGTCCTACTCCCACTTCTGATGACTACCTATCCAAGAGGCAGACAACTGGAGGCAAGATTTTGGTGCTTACATAACTATTCCCAGTTGTTTACCAATCCTTGATATTCAGGTGACTCTCTGGCTCTCTCTCTTAACATTTTCTCATGTTGGAAATAAAACAGAATATTTGTACCTTAATGACTTCTCAGACATAACTGGCTTTTGACTATGACTGAAAATGTGAAAAGATAACCATAGATGTAATAAAACTTACGTCTTTGGAATGTTTTTCCTTATGTGCACCAACAGGCTAAAATAAAATGGGAAACACAAATACAAAAAATTAGATTAAGAGCATGTATGACATTTTGAGAAGAATACTGATTATAAGTTATGTATGAAGGTGAAACACCTGGTTGGGTTAGGATGAAAAGAGTGAAGTTCAAGTTTAGAATTTTTGGTTTCACCATTATACATGAGGAAACTTTTAATAGTTTGAAGAGTACATCGTCCATGAAATAAGGACAATCTGTTTTGCTCAAGCCGCATAATCAGAAAGTTCCTTTCCTCTACATACACAAAGATTTGTGGAAACTAGTCTCCAGTCTTCAGATAGTGCTGGATTTGGCTTCCTCTATCATTATAACTACCATTCAGACAGGTGCCAAGCATGGAGACCATTATGGTACTAACAACATATTTATGAAATTGGCGTTAAAAAAAAAAAAACCTGTGTTTATAGAAGAAAAAAAAATGGGTGGTCCAAAGAATAGAGTTTTTCATGGCATTGGAAATCCTCCTTTTTGCATTTTAGGGAAAGACAGTTTCCATAGTTAGCAGTGCCCATAAGACACTAGGGGTTCATGGAATAATAACGGATTATGTTTGCAGCAGTAAGTCTTGGAGAATGTCCCTCTTAATAATGTAAATGCAGGTGTTAGGAAAACATATCTAAGAATATTATAGGATACTAAGTACATGTTCTTGGTTGGAAGTTAATATCATATCTAGATTTTCTTAATTTATTTGACCCATGTGGAATTCTTTATATGATTTCAAATTTATTTTATACTCTTTTTATATAACCAATTTTCTTCTTTACATATTTTTCCTTTTGGAGAAATTAAATTTTGTCTAAGAGTGCTACACAGGAGTAGAATCAAAGTACCAATTTAAAAATCACAACATTATAAAGTCCTATTTACACATGCTTCGAATCCTAGAGACTACCAATATGTGGGAAACAATATTAAGACTGCATTTCAAGATCAACAAAATATCACAGGGAAAGTTAAATTAAGATGTTAGGCAGATCACTTAGGATGATGTTGCTACAAAGAACATGATTTCATTCTTTTTTTATGACTGTATAGTATTCTGTGGTATATATAAACTACATTTTCTTTATCCAGTCAAATGTTAGTGGGCACTTAGATTGGTTCCATGATTTTGTTATTGTGAATAGTGCTGCAATGGGCATATGATTACAGGTTTTTAAAAATATATTGATTTATTTTCCTTTGGGCAGATCACTAGTAGTGGGATTGCTGGGTCAAATGATAATTTAAGTTTTAGTTATTTGAGAGATTGCCATACTGTTTTCTATAGAGGTTAACTCAGAAACAGAAAACCAAACATCACATATTCTCACTTTTATGTGAGAGCTAAATGTCCACAAAGATGGAAATAATAGGCACTGGGGACCAATAAGGGGGAAGGTGGGGAGACAAGTTGAGTTCAGAAATTACCTATTGGGTACAATGTTCATTATCTTGGGAATGACCTGAAACCCAATCCCCACAACTACACAATACATTCATGTAACAGACATGCACATATACCTTCTGAATCTAAAATAAAAGTGAAAAAAGTATTATGTGGAAATAAAATTAAAGCAAGTTTTAAAGTATATATAAACCACATTTTCTTTATCCAGTCAAATGTTGGTGGGCACTTAGATTGGTTCCATGATTTTACTATTGTGAACAGTGCTGCAATGAACATATGATAACAGGTTTTTAAAAATATATTGATTTTGTGTAGCATAAAGCTGCATCAGCGTAAAACAGTAAACTAAGTGTATGCTTTATGATTAATAATTGATTAAGAAAATAAATATACAAAATATTTTATAGTTACCAAGAAGCAAGCAGTAAAAGTCAAGATGACAGCAATCAAAATCAGAGTCTTCATCTTATCTTAGGGCCTTCTAGAACTAGACTGCAAGAGATGGTTCACTGGTGGTGAGACAATAAAAGAGATACAATTTTGTTTTAGCTGAATTTTAACCAAAGGAAAAACATTCATGTCTATTATGGCATATTTGTGGCATATATAATATCTATGGCATAATAAGAATATGAAATTTATAAGAAAAATATCGAGAGTTCAAGACAAATAAGCAAAAGTTAAGAATAGTGAATTTCAATAGCAATACATAAAGTAGATAAAAAATCTAGACAAAAGTTGATCCTTGTGTAACTGTCAAGGAAATACGTATTGAACTTACCTTTTGAACTACTATCTTACAATTACTAAACAGCTATTTAAGAAGGCAAACCCCAAATATGAAAAGAATGTGGGTGAGGTTGATACTTTTGCACATAACCATTGGTTCTATTAATTAAGATAAATTTTCATAAAACTGTGTAACAATATACAAAAGAAATATAAAAATGTCGATACCTTTAACTTAAAAAAACCTCAGTCTTGGAAATTATCCCCAATAAATAATAATATTTGAATACAAATAATAAATATAATAATAAATATGATAAATATAATAACATACAATATAATAATAAAACAATACAAATAATAAATATAATAATAACCAAATGAATACAAATAATAAATACAATAATAAATATGATAAATATAATAACATACAATATAATAATAAAACAATAAATTAACCAACTGAAAAAATAATAATGTTTATTTCAGTGTCACTGATAATTAAAAAATATGGATACTGGTAATCATGAAGATTTCACAGAAGTTTGAAAAATGCTTATGTTGCAATAAGTAGCATGATTAAATATTATACTGTATGTAAATTATTCACACAGATGACATGAAAATGTAAGCAAAAATAAAAATACATGTGGTATGATGGTATAATTTAAGTGTGGCTTTTGTGTTCTTAAAAAGTTTATGATGTTTTGTTGATTTCATAATTTAAACACATAAAAGAAACTAAGAGATTTTCATTAAAATTATCTTCTGACTCAGATTTTGACCTTGCATACTTAAAATTCTAAACAGAAAAATGTAAATGTTAACTAGTAACTTAACAAAATATATTGTTAGAAATATGAAATATTTATGTTAATTTTGTGATCAGTATTATTTTACTATCTACAAGTAACTCTTAAAAATGTAATGTTTCTTATAAATTTTTAATTTTATTTTGGTTTTATCATTATTGCTAGATTCTCCATCCAAAGAGAAATGCAAAAACAAAAACAAAAAACGTCTTTTTCATTGAAATTGTTTGAAGGCTATTATAAAAAATATTCTTTTTTTATAATTTTTCAATCACATGATGCTTCAACAATTAATCAATTTTCCCCTAATATTCACTAAACTAATTTCTTTTCCAAAGATGAAAAATGGCTAAGAACTTTGAATCTTTAAGTTATAACATTAAAGGCATGATAGAAACAACATAATTGATGGAGAATCATTATCTTTCACCAATGACTTTTCCGTAGGGCATCTCCTTGTGACTTAAAGAGAAAGGCCACTTGACCAATAGTCACCAAAGTTGAGCTCAGTTGTCAAATCTTAGTCACACCTATCAGAGACCTATGTTTCTAATTTTTAAAATGAAATGAGTAGCTTATTTGATTGATGACCTAGCCAGATTTCAATAGTCCAAGGAAAAGAATGGAAAATCAAATTATTAAGTATCTCTTATATCAAAAGTTTTAATCTCAAGCAAAATATGAGATGCATTTCAATATTTATATGCCCTTTCTTTGTAATAAAAGAGGTAAATAAAATGGAAACAATTAATTAATACAAAATCAGATCCAGTCATTTCTTGCATAATTTAGTAAAATTGATATTTTAGCTACTGAGAAATTTTCATATTTAATGATACGAAACTAAATATGGGAATGTGTCTAGAAAGGGCTATTTTGCACACTTCCTGGGATTCTTAAGAACTATTTTTTTCATTATAATTTTTACTGAAATTATTATCATTTTTCTGAAAAAAAGTAGCTATAACTTACAGGATGAGGACTTAAAGCATTACCATTTTCCCCGTTTATGGTATTTTCTTTCCAATGCACTTTCTACTAGTACTGTATGGAAAGCAGAACTTAATATTTCATGACATTTCCACTAATTAGAAGCTACATATAATCACAGACTAAAGAAAATTGGTTTTTAAGCTTTTAAAATTTAAAAAATGGCACCGTAACAAGATGGTCCTCTTTCTGCTTGTCCTGAGTGTCAGGCTTTCCTCAGCTTCTGAAGTCTGTTCAGAGAAAGAACACAGGTGATTCATGCCTTATAAAAGGTTTTTCCCTCTCTCTTTTATCCTTTCAATTTTGCTAAGCAAAATGTTATTATTATTATTGTTTTAGCATTTACTTCTGGGATAATCCAAACTATTTCCTGAAACAGAAAAAGGAGTGGTATTATCTTCAAAAGTTAACATTTGCCCTTTTTATTTTTATCAGAAACATCATGGCTATTATCTGTGCGTCAGAAGAAGAGAATGATTATTATAATTAAAATGTGATCTTTTTAACCAAATTCTTTCCTTCATTTGAGATAGTTTCTTAACATTTTACTGAAAAGCAATAATTATTGAAACGTTACCAACCCTAGGCCTAACGGATATTTTCTTAAGTAGTTATACAGTGTTATTTGCAATATTCTGCTCTGCTACTATGTGCTAATGTGTACTCTGAGCTTGCAGAAAGTATTTGAAGATGATAGCTTCTTATTTTGTATTCATCTTTACCTTGTTAAAGTGACATACTTTATTTATGAGAGTTAATTTTTAGAGATTATAAAATCAGCTTAACTTAAACATTAGTGGGTTGTGAACATTGCATTCTTTTCTCACCCTTTCTTGACACAAAGTTGAGAAAGAGGCAATGAATGGACTATTTTGACACCCTTTACCAAATGCCTTTTACTAGATTCAGAATAATTAATTATTGCAGAAGATTTTTGTACATCAATAATCATCTTGCTTAGAAGAAATGTTCCTGTTAGTGAACAATACAAAATGTGAGTATTGTGGTAGTCTGACATTTGCTTTGATGTTGGTAAGCTTTACTTTCAAGGAAGATGTTGTTCATCACCAGAAAGATAGAAAAAACATCACCTGGAAGGCCTGCTGGTGGATAATCAGATTTGCAATGCTTTTCTTTTATTAGATGTTAATAATGGTATATCCGCTTGGCATTAATTCACATTGTGATAAATTTACACAGAAGACCTCTGAACTTTTTTTTTCTAAAGGTGAATTGGAGGGCACTAGACACAATGTCTCTTTGGCTTTTGGCTTATCAATTTATTCATGTCTTCCAAAAAATTCTTTGAGGTAACTAATAATAAATGAGAACAACCTAAAATCTAAGTCAAGATGTGAATCTAGATCCTTGTGCTTTTACATAGATCATAATTTTGTATATGAAGAAACTGAGACTTGAGAAAATCAGTAACTTGCTTATAGTTTTAAGAACTAGTATTTGTCTATCTCCATAGCTTTTTGTTTCCCCTGTACCAAGATATTCTAGATTATGTTTAACTTCTGTTGTGAGAATTTCTGGTTATTGTAGCAAATAAGCCACAGACAGATTCTTAGGCATTTTTATGTCTCTATCCACTGGTAGATTTTCTGAGATGAATTTACATGAAATATAATGCTTTCGACCAAGTAAATTTAGGTAAATTTTCTTTCTTTTTCTGACTTTGCTTCAAATGATTCTAGTCTGAAATTCTGAAGACTTAAGAAAATGTGAGGATTCCAACTCACAGGATACTTGCTCTTGATAAAAGAGGGGCAGCCCCCCCACAAAGGATTCATCATTATTCAATTAAAATATTCACTGTCTGAAATTACCACTATTAGTTATTTAGTTGGTGTGCTGTTTGAAGGCTACTGTTAAATTATACATATTATATATGAAAAAAATAAGGGCAGCCAACTTGGCTAGGAACACCTACCTGTCAGGGCTGGTCTGAGCTTTCAGATTTCTGTGTAAAATGCTTATAGGAAAGAGTTTGTGAAATTAAGCCTGTGTTTGTTTTTTTTTTAAAATTATGGTTCTAGTTAATAGTGTAATTGGAATACCCTACTAAGTACTGGGATATATTAGTAATTATTCTTATTGATTCTTGCTCTTCTTTTGTTTGTTATCTCTTTCTTACATGAGTGCCATAGTTTGTTTTATTTCCACTTCTTGCTTCCTCTGCCACCCACTATCCAAATTGCACTTTTTCATTAAAATAATCTTTCTAAAACACAATTAGCATATTAATCCTCTACTTAAAACTTTTGATGCTTCCCTTGTTTATATCTTCATTTCCTAAATGTTACACAGAGCATTTGTCAGAGTTGTTTATGGGCGCTCCATTAACAACAGAGTTCCATGATACTTCTTATGTATATTCTCTTTTAAAGACTCCAGGAAGTTCATGCCAATATTTTAACAATGCAATTTATCCTGAAACTCTAATTCTATGTCCTCCCCTCCAAAAAAATATGCTGAAGTCCTAACTCCCAGAACCTATAAATGTGAGCCCATATTTGGAAATTGAGTCTTTTCAGATGTAAGTTAAGATAAGGTCATACTGAGTAAAGGTAGGCCTAATCCAATGACTGGTGTCCTTTTAAATAGAGAGATATTTGGATACAGAGTCACAAACAGAACATCATGTTACAATGGAGGCATAGTTTCAAATAATAAGCTTACAAGAACTGCCAGTAACCATCAGAAGCTAGGAAGAAAGGCAAGAAAATATCATCCCCTAGAATCTTCAGAGAGAGAAAGACCTTGCTTATATCTTGATTTCACATTTCTAGCCCCTAGAACTGAGAAAATACGTTTCTGTTGTTTTAAGCTACCCAGTTTGCTGTATTTGTTACAGCAGTCTGAGAAAAGTAATACAACGTGCAATTTTAAAAATTATGGCTGTTACATAGAGCAAGGAATAGTGTAACTCTGAGAAGTATGATGGTAGAATACAGGGATGTGTGTGGATTTAGGGTTCAGGGAATGTATAACAGAGGAAGTGACATTTAGGTGAGTTTTACAGAGGAAGTGACATTTAGGGTGATTTCAAGAGTGTCACAGGGAAAACATAGCTTGTCCAATGATCCTTACACAAGACATAGCTTGATGCTCCAATGAAGATCAAGAGGAGGGCTTTTTAGTTGGAATTTAAGAACAAAAAGTAACAGTAAAATAAAATGAGGTTGCATAGACAAACTGGAGCCTGGTTGTGGGGGCCCTGACAAATATTAGGAAGATTTTAGATTTTATCTAAAGTTGGTGGAAAGTCACTATTGAATTTTATGCCTGGAGGTGGAACTGATATGATCAATTTGTGTAATAAATGTCACCCTTGTTTGATAGAGCTGTGGATCCTAAGTGACAATGGGAATGGAGGCAAATAGATTTCTATATTTGGTATCCTAAGGTAAAAATTTTGTATGTTAGGTGTGGGGAATGAGAGAGAAGAGTGAAGGATGGGTTCCTGGTTTCCAGCTTGGACAACTATGCAGATAATGCCTTAGTGAGATGTAGAGTACTAGAAGAGGAGAAGTTTGAGGGAAAGAGAATGCCAGTTTCAACTTATGCTTGGGGTATATGTGAAAAATCCGAAAGAGCACACTAGTAATGTTGCAAAGAAAATAAAGAACACAGACTCAAAATTTAATTCACGTATTTTTTGTTTACTCTTAAACTGCAGTAGATAGAATAGGAGGAAGCATACATACTATAAACATACTGACCTAATTCCCCACTCCTCTTGGTACCTTGAAGTTACAGATGTTCTTTAATGCATCCTCATGTAGCGCTAATAATGTTCTTTCTTTGTGGTCAGGAGTCTTTTCCTCTTAAAACTGGCTTGCCTCCCTCCCTTCCTCTCTCCCTGTCTCCTTCCCTCTCTCCCTCGCTCAGTCTCACATTGTGGTCAGGAATTCCCTATGACACAGAGAGGAGTAGGGGTAACTTTGGGGAAAAGATACTGCAGGGATTGTGTACAGGGGTTACACTGGGACAGAGGGAAATTTGGACAAAGATATCTATGTCGGAGGAAACTATGGGCAGGATTATCTTGCGACCTAGGAGTATCTTTTATCGAATAAATACAATAAAATATTATAGCTTGTGTGATTGAGAATGTTAAATGGGGCACACGATAGGTAATCATACCTAGGGGTGGTTAGAGAATATAGCACTTGAGGTGAATATGGAAGAAGATTAAGTATGTACCATAGGAGTCTGTGAGGGATTCCAGTGAAGGAAGCATGAAAAGGACACAGGGACTTGAAATAGCTTGAATCGTAGTTATTAAGATGCTTTGGTTTCAAGCAACAGAAAACCCAGTCCAACTTGTTTAACTAGAATAAAAAATGTGTTGTCTCAGGTAAATAAGACCAATTAGGCTTGTTACACGATGTAACTAGGATCACATTCTTTATTGTTTGTATTTCTATTTCTTAGCTCTAATTTCCTCAGTGTTGGCTTCATTCTCTCTCTCTTTTTAAACCTGTTTATAGCACATTTATTTTCATTCTTCCACTTTTGAGTAAGACACAATGACTTCAAAACATACATAGAACACCTTTGGTTTCTCCAGTTTTTTTCTTCACCCAAGTTCTAATTGTTAGCTTGTCACTGGGCATGGGTGAAGACTATGCATCAACTCTGGGCATCCTGCTGGCGGGGGGAGAGGGTGGATTTCTCATGAATAGCTTGGTGTTTTCATGGTAGTGCGCGGGTTCTCTAGCTGACAAGATTGGATTTGTTCTCACAGGAATAGATTAGTTCAGTTTTCTTTTTTTTTTTTTTCCATTTTTTCTTCTTTTTTTCATATTTTATTTTAAAGATGTGGGTACAATTCATGATTAGTTATACAAGTGGACATCATACAGGTAAAGTTTGGGCCTCCCTTCGGTCCCCACTTTGCCTGGTTTGAGATCAGGTACCCTTATTGATGTTGTGTGCACCACCTTCTCCCCTGCTTCTTTGTGATTCCAAGGTGGTTCCAGGAACTCCTGGCCCTAAATGTTTTCAAACTGAAGTTTCTTTCAGAAACTTATTTCCCAGAATCCCTCCAAAACAACTCCTTATCCTTTTATTTATTTATTTGTTTGCTCTGATTGGTTTTTATGTGCTTGTTCCTGAATGACTGTGGCAAGGAGGGTAGACACAATGAAGGGGGAGTAGAAAACTTTAGAGAGGAGAGTACTGCTGAGGGCCATAATTAACGGATAGTGTGAAAGGCTGAAGGTGAGATGACCAGTTACAAGACTGTAATTAGGCTTGAACAAGGGAGTGGCAATGGAAAGGAAGAAAAGGGGAGGGTTATGATGAGATGGGGTGATTCATTGTTAAACAATTCACACAAGGTACTTTGAACTTGGGTTTTGGAGCCACACAGACCTGGGGGAGCTGAGCTTTGTCATTTCCTAGCTTGGTTATCTTGGGCCAGTGACCTTTCTTGGTTTCACTTCGGTTATGTGTCAGATGTGACTATCCCAAATGTCCACACTCTGTGGACATCCTCTCCTTTCTAGGGTCATCACTATTTAGAATATTTGTGAATTAGACTCTGTCTCATATCCATTCTTTAATTATACATCTTAACTGGTTTTTTTTTTTTTGGCTCACCTACTCCTTTATTTTCTCAAGAATTGTATATTCAAGGCTTTGCATCTTATAGCAATGAAATCAAATTTCAGGACAAGGAGATACTTTACTTTGAAGTGGCACAATTTAAAGTTGGTAGTTAGGCACCTCATCAGAAAAATCTGATGTTCACTGGCTACTAGAATCTCACTGGCCACTCTTCTTCCTGGACTCTAGCCAGTTGCCCGTATGCTCTGTTCTCCCTATCTTTGCCAAGCCTTAACTCCAAATTCCCAAAACCTTCTGTTGGAGGTTTAAATTGTTTTACCATTCCAGTCCAGTCTATGTTTCAAGGTCTCATCTCCACCCACAGGGGACTATCAAGCTGTTTTTCTAAACAGAGTCCCTGAAAGGAAGCATTGTTAGAGTTTATAAAATAATGATGCTTTTCAGCTTGTGAGCACTCTCAGTACTAATATTGTTTTGGGGATAAAATGATTAAAACCTTTCAGAGCTTCCAAATGGAGAAGAACCAGGATGTTTTACATTCATTTTGTCTCCTGCCTATTTTTTCAACTTCATATAGCATCATTTGCCAGCCGATAACATCTGTTAATTTCCTTGAAAAACTTGAGTTATTTCTGTCCTCAGGAATTTGGTGTATATTGTTTCCCTAACTCTCCACATTTTTCATTATTTTAGCTTAAATCTCAATTCCTCAGAGACAGTTGCTTGGCCTTAAGTTTGTGTGAAATTTGCAATTATAATCTCTTGTTATTTTTCATTGTAATACCCATCTCAATCTGTATATGTCAGCATTTCTTCCTATGTGATTATTTGTTTAAAATTTATCTTTCTTGGTAATTTCCATGAAAACAAGGACAGTGTCATTTAATTCACTATGGTATCCCAAGAGACTTCCATGGTGCTTGCAATACAGTAGATGTACAATAAAAGTTTTGCTAATAAGCTACTTAGTGTCTGACACATTGGAAACGCTCAAGTACTAACCAATCTTTTTATTGGGTATAGGAAGTAAGGAAGAGTGACAGATCTAAGTTGGCTTCCAAGTTTTTGGGCTGATGGTGTTGACAAAAATTAATCCTCTCCATGTACAATTTACAAGTATCTGATTATTATATACCTAGATAGATTTCTCAGCTCTGTTTGGATAGACATACTGGTATGTTTTTTTCTAAGTTTTCATATGGCTTTATTTTTTACATTGAAGTCTTTAATCTATGTAGCATGGATTTAAAGTATGATTTTAAACATAATTTAAAAATTTTCTTATTACTCTAACTTAAATTTTTTCCCCCAATAATTGATTGTTCAAGCAAGATTATATTCCATGGTTTTACAGTTCACTTTACTATATACTAAACTTTTGTGCTATAATATGTTTCTGGGTTTTAGCACACCACCATAATTAGTCTAGTTTATAGCTTATCTGATGGTGCAAATTTATACACAATCCCTCACAACAAAATGTTTACTCTTTACTCAGTGTTTTGGCTTTGTTTTTGTTCTTTTTAATTCTACTTTTGGTGATTAAAGGTATGTAATTCTTTAAAGAAAGAATGGATTTTCATTTTACTCTATCTCTTCTAATTTGAGAATTCTATACTAGAATATTAAACATACATACACACAGTAAGTCAGTTGCTTGTCAGAAAGATTTATTAAACAAAAATCAGCAAAGTGAAAACAGACCCCTTTAAAAAGTCTGTGTCAGGAAAGAATGAAGATACATGTCCTTGAATTGCTAACAAAGATCATAAAAGTGTGACATTCATTGTTTAAGACCTGGAAAAAAATGGACAAACATTCAGAAAACAAATCTAACAACTAGAAATCAAATTCACTGATACATTTATACAATATTTGTCTGAAAAAGTACATATTTGTAAAATATCATTTTGCTTTATTTTGCTCAAACATGTGACAAGAACCATATTTCTATGTCTTACATGTGTGTGCTAAACTATGAATTGTCTAAATTTCTACATGAGTTAAATTTTTTTAATAGAAGAGAATTATTGGTAGAATGCTAATGAAAAAAATTGTTGAGAATAAGTACCTTAGAAGATCTTTTAACACTACAATAATTTTTTGAGATGTTGATTCTCTTCATATTCTTAATTCTCACTAAAATGTAATATTGAAGATTAACTAAAATATACATCTTTAATGTAAGTGAGCTTATTCATTGCTCTCTCATGCTTATGCAGTCTAGGATAGAACATTTTACATTATTTGTTTGATAACTCAAAATTTGTGATACCCAGGAAACATATACTGCTTTTGTAAAGTTCCTATAATTATACTCTGCTGCATGACCTCTAATCCTAAGCATCTGCATTTTCTAAGCCTTTTCTAATCTGCATTGTCTAATACTTGCCTTAAATTGCCTACATTCTTTTGTTTTCTAAGATTTTTGCTTAACGGACAAACTTCTTAGATGTTTCGACTAGCTGTCTAGGCTGGAGCACAATTCTACGTGGTATCTCTTTTGTTGTTTTCAAATCATGAACTCATCTGGTTCTTCTTTCAGGAGCTTAAAGACACCCGTTTCCGCTGTAGATGTGTCTTCCATGTAGTTTGGGGTATCTAAGATAGAGGTAATTTCAGAAAATGGTTCGATAATCTTAGTTACAGTGTCTGCTTTATCCATCTCAGACAAATCTTCTGTTGTCTTAGTAGACGATTCTCCCATGAGGTTTGCAGCTGCTGATGCAGGGGCAATGAAGTCATATCTTGATTCGACCGCAGTAAGCAAAACAGAATGGGTTTCTGCTTCATTGGCGGTATCTCTCTCCATCCAAACACTGGCCCCTTCAGTTGCAGGCTCTTCATCAGTTAATGGAATATCCTCTGAGTTATCTTTGTCTTTCTCCCCAGAGATAGTGAGTTCAAATACAGTGATGAACTTTTCCTCGTCAGAGTCTGTTAATTTAGTCACAGCACTGGGGTCATCCTCTGAAGCAATTAGGCCAATTTCAGTTATTTCCTTGTCTACAAGGGCAGTTATATCTGGAATAGTGGCAAAATTGTTTTCATTAATAGGAAAGATTTTAGCCTTAGGAATAAAGGAATCAGTGATCTGGATAGGCTCATCAGTGGGGACATTGGATTTGACAGAGGAATTATAGTTAACATCAGCTTCACCTTCTTCAATTGGAAAGGCAGGAGTATCAGCACCACTGGCAGTGCAGTCCTTTCGTGGGCCAGATACTTCAGAAGTTATTGCGATCTCTTTATCCCTTGTGTCAATGGTAGCCAAGAGGATATCTTCTTTTGCTATGTCAGTGGAAAAATCTATCAAAGAAACAGTAGCAACTGGTGATGAATTATTTCTGATTTTCACTGGAATAAAATTTTCAGTAATAGAGTCATTTGCCATGGAGTTTGTAGTGCCAGTCAGAGTGGTAATTTCTTTTCCAAAATCATTTTCTGACTTGAGTTTTTCCTTTGTAGGTGTAAGTTTGTTGCCTGAAAAATCACCTTCTAGCGTATACTCATTTACTGAAGTAATGTGATCTCCTTCTGAAGTAATTGTTGTTTCTGACCTTGGAATAGTGCTGTCAGCCCCAAAGAAAATGGTTGCTTCAGTTGGCGTCTTATTGCTTTCTGTTGGAGGAGGAGAATAAATTTTAGGTAAACCATCTTCAGCCATGGGGTGGAGTGGCACTTTACACTCTCACAGGTCTTTCTCCTGGGCTCAATGGTATCCCAAGGCAGGGGAGAGGCGTTGTCATAGTATTAAAAGCATAGGTCATCATGGTGATTGTTGCATCAAACGCAGGGCTCTCCTTGGAGATGGTTCCTCTGCTGTGATTGGTCATCTAATTTTAAGAGTATTGATATTAGATGAAAAGACAATGGAGTCCACTCATTATAAAATCAAACTCACAGCCAAACATTTCAGTTTGCAGGGACCTTAGGATTTACCATATTGCTATTTATAAGAATCATGCCTTCTGATATGGAGATAGTGTCACTTGAAACAGACATCAGAGTCTGCCAGGTACGCTCTGAGTTTGGTATTTGTAGGGGAAACTCTGAAAGCCACAATATTGTCAGCATCAGTTCAAAGTCTCCTATCTTCCAGGTGAGTGTCTTTTATAGGTGAAGCCATCTTCTCTTGAGATTCATAATATTTAAATGTCTAAGAGAAATTAATAATGTTTTTTGGCAGTGACTGTAACTGCAGAAGGTAATTGGATAGCAGGAACTTCAGTTCTCTCCTTCAGAAAGGGAAGTCTCACTTTCTGAGTGGAGATAATATTAATAGCAAACAGTTACTGGTTTTTTAGGGTTTTTGCTATTTTTTATTTCATTGCAATTCTTACCTTTTCTTGAATTAACTTGAGTAACAGCGAGAGTGTCAAGTTTTGTAGGATAAATTATTTTTGGAATTTTTTCTGCAGAGTGGTATTTTAACTTCAAAAGACATTTCTGGCAAGGAGTTGGTGTCGTGTGTCAAAATTCACCTAGAAACAATAATCAAGGTGTGGACTAACTGCATAAATTTTAAGAATTACATGCTCAATTTTTTATAATGATGTTAATTAGATCAAACATCATCATCGTGTTATCAATCTTAAGGTTTATCTAATTAGATAAAAGGAGATTATAGTCTACTGCTAATTCTTTAGGATCAGCCCTCTTCTGGTGTTGTTAGAAGAAATTGAATTTTCAGACTCGTACATAATTAAATCTGAGAAAAGACAGCAGCATCAGGCAGAGTAGTGGGGTCCATGTCAAGGACAAATGCTTATTCTTTATTAAATATGAACTCAACCACACTTTTCAGCTTTCTCTGTTAGGTGATTGACTTGGTGTAGATACATCATCATTATCTGTAGAATATGAGCATAGATTTCAATATAGACATTTTTCATCTTAAAGACATGGGGAGCTTCTCCAGAAATGTTTTGCTTCAAGAGAATGTTCCTGTTAAAGTTTCTAGTGTGTTTATAGATAGAGGGAGTGCTGTCAGCAGCAGGGACAGGGAAGGAAATCCTAGATTAGTAGTAGGCACAGGTTGTTTCTTAATAGAAATACCCTCAGTTCCCTGGGCAGTAAAGAAAATCACAGAATAAAGTCATTTTCTGACTTGACTTCCTTAGTAAGAGGAATTTTTGACCCCTATTTTTTTCCTGTTATTAAGGTCTGATGCACGATTCAACTGCCTACTCATGGCCAATGAGATAAGAGAAGCAGAAAACTGGGAAAAAAGTTTTATTTTGAAATCAGACTTCAAGGAGGTAGGATATTTACTGGGGCCTGCACAAAGCAGCACAAACTCATTTCAGTATTTATAGTAAAACAGGCATTGTCTTATCTATTTTAACTACTGAATAAAAGCAATTACATGTCCTATGACCATTATTTAGTATCTTTTCTAATCAAAGTTTAGACCCCAGGCAGTTGCTGACATAAGCGACTATTTAGATTGCGTCAGTCCTACCACCCTTTCAAGTTACAATTGCCTTGAATAATTTGGGGCTGCGTACTTTACAGTTTGTTACAGGTCTTCACTTACACTGGGGATTTTGGTTCACAAACTTAACTAATAATTAACATTACACATAAATTTGATTCAAATGTGTAAAAGAAAGCAGTTGTTATTTGAGGACTAAGGGAGCAGATACATTCTTGGAGTTTTAGGGATTTTCAACAGAGCCCATGACTTATCTAGGTCTGGCAGAGGCTTTTCCAGGGATGTGAAGTTTCTTGCTTATTGAGGTGCTTAATGTAGACGGTGGTGTTCCCTTCAGTACTAGCAACAGTTGCTAGATTTCAGGGCAGTGAAGGGAAGAAGTAAAAAATGTACATTTGAAAATTCAAGTGGTTTCTACATTTAACCTACCTCAATTGAAGTTTCTTTTTATTAAATTTTTAATTTTAAAGATGTGGGGTACAATTCAGGGTTAGGTATACAAATGTTCATTATGCAGGTACCCTTGTTGATGAGGTTAAAACTTCCCCAGGCAGTTCCCCACTACTGCCAATCCCTTTTTTTATAGCATTATGGTAATTGTTCAAGGTCCGCTTATGAGTGAGAACATGTGATACTCAGTTCTTTGTTTCTGTGATAGATAACTCAGTATGATAGACTCTCAGTCCATTCAAGTTGTTGTGAAGTTCATAATTTTGTCCTTTATGGCTGCATAATATTCCATCGTGAATATGTACCACATTTTAAAATCCAGTCTTTTAAACTAGATTATTTTAAATCTAAAGCAATCAAAATAGCTCTGAAATTCCCAATGCACTGTCATCAAGTGTATGTGGAGCTGAATTCGGAGCAAAGCATGCTATAAACAGACTTGGTGTCTTTTTGGGGAAATTTATTTGCATACAAAAAGGAAGAGGATGGAAAGAAGTTAGTTGTATATCTGCTGAAGTTATCTTGTAAGACCTGTTATTTGTTAGGCTGAATAGAGTTGGAATAAGGTACAAAATATTCACTTTTAAGCTCCAGTTAGATATGTCAGGCAAAATAATTATATCACCTTCATTCATTGATAGAAATTTGTCAAGTAGTCTTTAATTTCAGGGACTACTTTTGTGATCACACCTACTCTGCTTCTACTAGTATAGCTGTGAGATGGAATCACACCGATTGCAGCATAATTACTTCTCCTCAAAGGGGAGTGTTAGTATTGTTATCTGTGTTTTCTAAGCCATTGATCTTTAAATGAGCACTTCAGATTGCGTGTATATGTTATTTTTTAAAGAGCAGAAAGTATATGGTGAAAATCCTTTGGGACTGCAGGAATTTTAGCAGTCTTGAGGATGAAACTGGAGTCATTTGTTCAGAGAATATATACCCTTTTTTCACCAATAGGCCATTGCCATTGAAGGTGTTCACTAATTTAAGGAGAAATAATCAGATTTTATAGGTATGTTTTATTTCATTTGAATCATAGTATCTTCTGTTGTTGGATTGTCTATTATGCTAGTTAAAATATTTAGTCTTTTTTCAGTAAAATATTATATTTATATCCATTAATGTGTTTTAGAATATATTCTTTATTTTTAAATGAAAAGGTGGAAACTGCTAAGAAAAGAAGGAAAATTTTTAATAAGACCCCGGAAAGGCCATTTGGCACATTAACAATTTTCAGGGATACTTTACTAGGAAAAGACTTTTCAGAAACAGACTTTGAAAATGCCGACGTCATTAGTAGGAATAATGGTAATAACTTGAAGAATAAGGGCAATAATTTGAGTCCCCAGCCATGAAGTTGGTTTTGTGAGAAAGAGATCTAGCTGGAAGGAAATCACTGGGTATAGGAAAGCTTGAATAACCAGCTGTTGGGACACAGTCATAATTCTTGTTGACTAATTTGCCACCGGCAATGAAATTTTTATTCTTAAAATAAGTATTTAGGTCAACACCTTGTATAGCATTTGTTTCCATCTGGATCATCTTCTATTATTATATTTACTTCTGTAAGATTGTTTACTTCAAATTCAATAGCTCTACTTTTTCCTGAAGAAGTGCTATTACTCTTGTGTAACAGAAATTTGAATCACCATATTCCTTAGAAAAAAATTAGAAACCTTTTATCACCAGAGGCACCAATATAAAAAATTCTGTCCCTGGTGACAATAGAAGAAGATGTATTATATTTGACATCTGCAATGTTGTCCATAGGGTAAGTGGATCAGCTTGGAGAACAGTATAGAACAAGGTTAAAAGAGCCTTTGGGACCATTTAACTTTTAGTATTTTGCCTTCTTGAGAAAATACCTTCATTAAAGTAAGCTGAATCTGTCAGCACAGACTCTTATGCTGCTGAAAAATAATGCTGTTGGGATATAGGTTTTAACTTTTTACAAGTCTGGGGGCTGTGTTTTATTTAGGAGAAGCAAAATCAGTTAAGATGAGAGTTTCAGGTACTCTCATAGGTGTAAGTCTTACAGATGTGACACTCTCTGGTGGAAGGCTGGGATAGCCAGTGTTATTTTCATCATTAGTGAAGGTAACAGGAACATTTGGCATAATGACAGACATCTTTCTCAAAGGAGAAAGGGAAGTAAGAGTTGTGTTGATTATACCCTCTGTGTTTCCATCGTATTAGAATTGTCATCACTGGAAAGCTGAGCGAAAAAGGAAATTACTAAATCTAGAATGAGACTCCACAGTTATATCTGCTTCATCTTCAGCAAAATCAGATATATTGGATGTGGTAGTATCTTTTCCTCTGTGTGTAATGTCTTATAAATCATAGATGATATGTTTTTCTTGAGAAAATTATAACTATTTTTGAAAGCACAATTAGTATTGCCAGTTGTGAATATCCTGCTGTCAATTATGGGGTTTATGTCTGAAATACCTGACTGTTCCAAGTCAGAACTTTCAGAAATAATCATATCATCATCATCATCATTTATGGTGCCTTTTCTCATAGATGTTTTGCCAGAAAAACTAGAAGGAAAATTCTCACTTGTGTGAATTAAGAAGTGAGTTGTGGGTTTATGAGCTTTAGTTTTGACATTGGCATTGGAATCTTTTTAAAAAAATGGCATCAGTATCAAAATTCTTATTTTCTTGTTTAGAAGTTAAAGCTTGGTAAGTTTCTTTAGCGTTGAACTCTGAGGGTGTTGCTTTAGATAAACTGTCTGTGGTTACGAGACCCATGTCCCTGGGGGGTGTATCTGAGTGTACTCATTTTCAAAGAGGAATTATTTGCTTTATCCTCTGATTCAAAGACATAGTTATCTGAGACATTCAGAACAACTGTCATCAGACATAATTATATGGCTTATATGTGTTGGAGTGATTTCGCCTTGCAGAATAAATGTCATCCACCCTTTCTGAAATATCTTCTGTAAAATAGTTTTTTTCATGCTCAGCAGTTATCTCTCTCTCTATAAAATCTTTATGCTTAAATATAGTCCCTTTAAAAGTGCTTGTTATGTCTTTTTCAGAGGTAATGGTAATAGGCAAAATGATAACTTGGTCAGATGGAATAAATGTTTTCTCAGCTGGAATGTTATAATCAGTCTCTTTTGTGGTATCTTTTCCCATAGTGGCAACAGGAAAAAGTTCAGAATAGTTGGGAGTACTCATGGGTGTTGTAAAATCGGAAGGAGAAAGAGTTGATCTCCCTTGCTGGCCATATGATCTATGTGGAGTGTTTGTGATGGGCTGACCTATGTTTGTAACTTTATCATGAGGAGCAGAGATTTGACCATTAGACCCAGCTGCTCCTGAAAGAGTTATTGTGAAATCAATGGAAGAAATTCCTTTTAAATTGGTAGATGCTTGAGATTCCAAAGAAGTGCCATTACGTTTAACAGTGAAAGAATCAGCTTCTGGTGTGTTTGTATCTCCTGAAAATAAGTTTCCTGGCCAAGAAATATGACATTCCTTATCCATATTGCCATCATTGTTGGAGAGAGGACTGGACTCAGTTGCTGAGGGAAGGATTTTGGAAGTTGAAATGAGAACTGTTGTATTTATAAAGTGAATTCAAATTTCTAGCAGCTGGATCAGACGGACGGACTATTTTCCTTTCTTCATAGACTCTTTGTTGAGAGGATTTTGTAGGAGAAAAGACTTTCATATTATTTTCTGAGGTTCAGGATATAGTTCATCCATTTCTGTTTCAGTAATGTTGGTTCTCTGTTTACGGAAATAAGTGAATCAAATTCATTGTTTGCAGAATTGTTTGAAAAAGTTGTGGAACCTACTGGAAATTTAACTGAGGCCAAAGAGTGAGGCTTCAGGTCAGCTTTGTTTGTAAGGGGAACATTACCACCATTAATAAAATTAGTGTATTCATTTATTGTCTCAATCATATCTGACCTTGCAGTTGAAGAATTAATCAAGGAATCATGTGTTACTGTTACTGGGCCAGAGATTTCAAGATTTTCAGTTGCTGCATTAGGAATGAGCATGGCTTTTTCAGGGATTTGTAGAGCTAGAAATCCTATAGACCTAATATTGTCTTCTTCAGGAAGCATAGAATCACCACCTTCATAACCATCCTTAGTGGTGAGAACAGTGGTAGCATCCACTAGTATGGATTGCATTCTCAGATGAGAAAGAGATTAAAGCCCTGTTTTTTAAAACCTCAATATCTTCATTGATGAAGGAAAGTTCACTATTGGGGATGATATTGAACTCAGCCAAAGGAATAATGCTGTCCTGTGGGTGTAGCATCTGTGCCATATTCATTTTATCTTTAATATTGTTTACTCTGAGTGACAATGTATTTTTTGCATTATCTTGGATATTAGTGTTAGAAGTAGCAGATAAAATAACTTCCGTATAGAACTGGTTTTTATTTTTTAATGCAGAAGTGATCATGATGAGATCAATGGTTTGATCTAGGAATACCTTTCTCTCTACCATGGCTACTGTTATTGCTGGGTCTGAAACAATGGCATACTCCATTGTTTTGTCGTCAGGGATAATGATGATAGTGTTGTCTTCCCTGAAAGGGTCCCTTTTTGGAATTGTTTTATCTAGAAGTTTGTAAAGATTCTTACTTGTATGTGTCATAGATCTGGGAATCTCAGTGCTTAAATTGCTGGTGGAACTTTTGAGAACAATAGCATCAAGGTCAGAACTGCTGTGTCCCTCTGTAGATATGACACTGCAATATTTCTTTAGTTTTGATCTCAGTTGGGGCTCCTTGAGGAAGAAATTCAGAGGCATTGGCGCTGGAGTAGAATAGATGAAATCCAAATATTTTGGAGTCATAATCGAGAGTAGTTTTTTTAATAATAGGGTTGTTGTATTTTTCCTTTTGTAATTCAAGGTCATATTCATTTGTACCCTATTCAAAAGGTCTGTCACCAAGCATAGTGCTTACTACATCATCATTATTTGGAATATTTTTACCTTCTAAAACCTCTTACATATTTTCTTTAACAGGATCTACTTCATATTCAGTGATGATATCTTTCTTTGCAAAATTGCTGTACACAAATACTTTACTAAAGATAGTATTCAACATGTCTTTTGTGGAACTATTGGTGCCAGATGAAATAATGATTTTGTGAGTTGGAGTATTTCTTTCCTCAGATGAAATATTATTAACCTTTGTTGTAGCACCTTTTTTCATTTTGACAACTAAATCAAATTCAGAATATTTAGATGAACTCACCAATGTTGTGAAATCAGAATGAACTCACCAATGTTGTGAAATCAGAGTTGGGTTCCATGTTAGGCCTTGTGATCCAGTGGGAGCATTATGAAGCAAAACTTCTGTGCCCATGTCTTCATCTGGGGGAGCAGAATTGTTATCCTTAAGCTTTAAAGTCTTTTTCAGAGACATGGTAGCATCGGCCGAAAGAAGTCTTTTTAAATTGGGAGGAACTTGAGGTCCAGTAGAAACATTAAATTTACTAATGGAAAAAATATGTTTCAGTGTACTTGAGTCTCGTAAAAAAATATTGCCTGCTTCAGGAAAATTGACTTCCTCCTCCTCACTGTTATTGTTCTTGGAGAGAGTGATGGGCTCAGAGGTTGAGGGAAGTGCTTTTGTTAAAGTTGGTTCTGTAACATGACTTATATTGAATTTAGCAGTTGTGTCTTTCTCAATAGAGGGTTTAGCAATTTCCTTTATTTCAGAGGGGAAAACATGAATTGACTTGAGTGAGAGGATTTTCATGACAGCACCCTGAGAGTAATCATTTGTCTTACATTTAGAAATGTCAGCTGTTTCTCTCTTCATAGTGAATAATGAATCAGCGTCATTTTTGGAATTCCTGGTAAAAGGTGTTTAATTTGCAGAAGGAATAATTGAGTCCAAGGAATGGGGCTGAAGGACTGTTTGACTTTTAATAATGTGATTTTCTGAAATTTCGGTTTCATTAATGAAATCAAGGTATTCCGTCACTGCTTCTAATACTACTGATACTGACTTCGAGGAATCAGTCAAGGGGTTATCTCTCATTGGGATAAAATTCTCAGTTAAGGCTCTAGGGATAAGGATGATACTTTCATTTGTTAGCGAAAATGGGACTTCTGTAGACCTTACATTATTTTCATCAGGTTGCATATAATCACTCCCTTCATAACTATTCTCAGGAAAAAAAGAAAAGGTATCATTCATAGTGTGAGTTGTCTTCATGGGTAAAGAAGAGGTTGAATCCTTGTGTTCTTCAAAATCTTCATTAACAAAGGGGAGTTTATTATATAGGCTGACATTGAATGCAACTGAAGGAACAGTGACATCCTGTGAATGGAAGCTCTCTGCCTTGAAAATTTTGTCCTTATTATATACTCTGACTTGGGTGATGTGGTGGCTTTGACTTTTCTCAGGATGGTAAAAGCAGTGAATGTGATATCTTTCATATGATGCTGGTCTCTATTTGCTATTGGAGTTGAGTTCCTGGTTAAATCAGTGATTTCACCTGTCAATGTCCTGATTTCTCCCTGGGTTACCATTGCTACTGGAGCATAGACATGCTCAATCCTTTTGCCTTCAGGAAGAGTGATGATGATATCACTTCTACTTAGGCCGCCACTTTTCAGAGTTACAGCATCTGAAAATTTGGGAGAAAAATTTCCATTTTTGTCTACTAGGGGGTGGCGAGTCATGGTTCTCAGTGACTGACTATAGAATTTGGCTGCATGGTCTTTGAGAAAGGGGTCATCCTTGTAGGAATCAGTGTTTCCTTCCCTGGAGATCATCATTTTGTAATTTTGTGTTTTGAACTCTGAAGGATTACCTTTCAATAGATTCTCAGTAACACTGGCAGTGGATATGGGAGCAAGAGATACAGATCCTTCATAGATTTTGCCTTGAGTCAGTGTAGGACTTTTTGTTTTGGGTTCCTTCTTTCATTTTCCACATAAACTGCATTTTTCTCTGACACATATTCAAGATTACTGTCATCAAGCCCAGTGGTCTTTAGATCCATACTATTTGGATTATTTTCCCCTGCCAGAAAAATAAACATCTGACTCTACTGAAAAGTCCTTTGTGAATGGAATTACTTCATACTGAGTTACAATATCTCTTCCTACAGAAGCTATGTATCTTTTTCCATTTACAGTGTTCCTCATGGCTTCATTAAAGGTAGTACTATCAGGTGAAATAATTTCTTTTTCTGGTAGAACAATTATATCATTAGGTATAATAAAGTCACCCGTCATTTCTGAGTTGCTCTTTCCTATAGAGAGTGTTGGATCAAGTTCAGAATTACTGCTTTTAATAAGGTCAGTAGGAGAAAGAGTTGATTTCAGTGGTAGGTGATATAATTGATGATAGGAGTTTGTCATGGACCTCTCTAAGTTATCATTACCAAAAGAAAATGAGTCTCTAACCCCAGTCTTTGTCAGCTTTGTTGTGCTCATTGTGAGATAAGGGTAAATTGTTTCTTTGGAATTTCCAAATGCGTTTTGTTTGGCAGAAGCAGCATCAGGCTTACGAATAAAAGTATCAACTCTCACTCTTAAATTCACTGGAATATTGGCTTCAGAAACACCTGATTTTTCTTCTACAACAGCTTTATTGCTACTGAGAAACACATTAGCCTCAGTTCCTGAAGTAGTAATTTCTTTTGCAGATGGTTTGATAACCTTTGATTTACATCATAGTTAGAAGTTTTATTTATCCCTCGATTTTTGTGGATTACAAGTTGAAGGGCTATATTAGGTGAAAAGGCTCCAGTGTCAATTTTATCATTAATACTCTCATTTTCAGTGGTAGGTGAGTCAATGGTTGCATTTGTGGGTTTCTCTGAAAAAGTAACAGGATATGTCAGAGGAACAGAGGAGACCATGGAGAATGGCTTAGGGGTAATTTGCACCTTTATAATATCCCAGTTTTGGTCAATAATGGTAGAGTGTTGATACAGTGGCTCTGATACTTTTAGTGTTGTCACTGATGTATCAGATAAAGAATTGTTATTTTCACTAAGAGGTGGTGCTATTCTAGGTATTTTTTTTTGTGTGTGTGTGAGTTGGAGTCTCACTCTGTCACCCAGACTGGAGTGCAGTGGCTGCTCCCAGTCACCGCAGCCTCGACCTGCTGGGCTCCGGCGATCCTTCTGCCTCAGCTTTCCAAGTAGCCGGAATTACAAGCATGTGCTACCACGCCCAACTGATTTTTTGA
>NW_007250773.1:2179-17617 GCF_000164805.1 Carlito syrichta | reverse complement strand
CACCTCAGCCTCCCAAAGGCGCGGGATTACAGGCTGAGCCACCGAGCCTGGCTTAGGTATTTTTTTGATTCGGAATTAATAGAGATTTTAATTTTATGGACAAGACACTATTGACCTTAGGCATGGTAATATCACTATTTTCATTGTCCTCCTTAGGCTCAAAGGTAGGAGCATTAGGTGAAGGAATGGTGACATTTGGTGGCATTTTTGTTGCATTAACCAGATTAAGAGAAGTCACTGAATTTGCTTTGATCACACTCTCAGTATCTTTACTGACATAGGAGATATTCTCAGCTTGGGAGGCAACATTTTCAGCCATGGGGTTAACATGATCTTCTGAAGGGGCCACTTCAGCTAAGTCCATTTTATATTCATTGTCTTTTGATTTCTTTGATGTGATGGTGTCCACCAACTCCAGAGCAGCTGTGTTAGAAACATTGGATGAAATATCTTTCTTGTAGAAATGACCTTGACTTTTTATGGGGGTAGAGATCACAATAGGATCAATAGGGACAACACCCAATGTTCTGCCTTCTGCCATGGTGACAATTGTCTCTGTTTGTTGCACAAAGACATATTTTATATTTTCATTGTCTAAGTCAGAAACCTCAGGGAGAATGGTGAAGCCATCATCTGCACTTAGAATGCCCTTTCTTGCAGATATTCTTTGTAGAAACTCAGAAAAAATATCTCATCTACATTAATTAGGGAAGGAGCCATAGCTTTCAGATGTTGATTATTGAAGTTTTTGGCATCATCTTTGAAAGCAGTGGCAACAATATCAGAGTTGGAATTTTCTTCTGTGAGAATAATAGTTTAATATTTTTCTTTACTATCAAACTCAGGGTGAGTTATTTGAGACAGAAAACTCTTTGAGGCCTCATTATTGAGGTAGGATATATGAAATATGAGTCCACTGGGTTTATGTGCAAACAGAATGGGTTTTTTAATAGGCCTATTTTCTTCATTCTCTATTTCAAAGACATTTATTTGAAATATAGTCAAAGGGATTTTTATCAGATTCAATGATGATCAAATCTATATCATCTAGATTATTTTCCTTTGCCAGAGTAGTCTCAGGCCTAAGGTCAAAGGAATCATCTCTCAATGTATTTGCATATTCCAGTAATAGAGTAATGCCTGTTCCAGATATATGGTAATCATTTTCCTTATTTTCATCTTTAAAGGAAATAGTAGTGAAGGAAGTCACAGGTACACTGCCGGTATGAGAATTTGTTATGCTACCTGTAGCAATTTTGTCTTTTTCTGTTGCTGGATCACTTTGCTCATCTGTATAAGATGAATAATCATTGCTGAAAGCTTCATTTCCTAGTAACATAATGCCTTTCAGAGCAGGGTTTATATCATCTTCCTTCAGAATACTGAAATCTGATATAGTAAAGGTAAACTCTCTTTTAGGGGAAAAGTTATATTCTTTTGGAACATTTTCTTTTATTGTTGGAAAAAGAATATCATCACCATCAAAACCGCCATTGTTGTTTCTTACAGGCAACTTTCTTTGAACTTTGGGAGTAAATTTTTCAAGTAGAGGTTGTGAGGTTTCAGTCCCAGAATGTGGTGAAGGATTCTCAAATTCAGGCTGGTCAGCTGTGTTTTGGGTTGCTCCTCTGAATCTGGTGGAGTCATATACATCAGAGTTAATAGAATAATATTTAACTGCCAAGTTGTTGCCTTTAGGAACATTGTCACCTATTATAGCATTTTCTTCCTGTAGTGTATCTTCTTCCTTTGCCACAATGCCTAATTCTCTTTGGGGATCTTCTTCATAGTTCAATTTTATATCTTCCTTGCAAAAGTTTTCTGATTCATTTATTGGGATATAAAATGTAGTGTCAACATCTTCTTGAGAGGCAGTGGTGACAGCTACTGTCAAAGCTACTGGGGTAAACTTATTATAAAAATATTCTTTGGGTATTACAATATTTGCCAAAGAGGTAGTCTTTTTCACAGGGTTTTTTTTTGCTTGAGGATGATTGAAGGAGGCAATGGAATTCATAACGGTGGGGGAATCCTCAATTAATAGGATACCATCACCTCCAGACACATCAGAATCTTCTCTGAAAATGGCAAGGGCATCTTCTAGCTTATTAGGTTTATTGTTAAGGGCATGAACTTCATTTATGCTAAGAATATCTTTTTTTTATTAATCAATATTTTTTATTATGGTGTTGTGGGGTACAGAAGGGTTAGGTATACAAGTACGTTTCATTCAGGCACCCTGTTGATAAGAGGTGTTTCCCCGTCCCCAGAGAGATATTTGCTGCCATCGATCCCATCTCCCTCCCCACCCCCATAGTTTCCCACTACTGTCAGTCATTTTCTTATAGTATTACATTGGATGTTAAAGGTCCATTATATGAGTGAGAACATGTGATACTCGGATCTTTGTTTCTGTGAGAGGTCACTCAGTATTATAGACTCTAGTTCCATCCAGGTTGCTGCAAAATTCATGATTTTGTTCCTTTTTATGGTTGCGTGGTATTCCATCATGTATATGTACCACATTTTTTTAATCCAGTTCTCTTTTGATGGGCAGCATGGTTCTTCCAGGTTCTTGCTATTGTGAACAATGCTGCAATAAACATACATGTGCAGGTATTTTTTTTATAGAGTGATTTGAGTTCTTTAGGACATATTCCCAGTAGGGGGATTGTGGGGTCATATGGGAGGTTGATATTTAGAGCTTTGAGGAATCGCCACACTGCTTTCCGCAGAGGTTGCACTAGTTTACACTCCCACCAACAGTGTAGAAGTGTTCCCTTTTCGCCACACCCACTCCAGTAGCTGTTATTTCTTGAGTTGTTGATAATTGCCATTCTGACTGGAGTTAGGTGGTATCTCAGTGTGGTTTTGATTTGCATCTCCCTGATGATTAGTGAGGTTGAACATTTCTTCATGTGTCTGTTGGCTGCTTGGATGTCTTCCTTTGTGGAATGTCTTTCTTTATTGGTGAGGTGGTAGCTATTGAAACCAGGTCTGTTATAACTTCAGTGTTTTTGACTACATAGGAGGTATCATCAGTTCCAAAAGAAATGCCAATAGGAATATTTATTTCAGTCCCAGTCATTTTGCGTGTAGTGGCTTGTCTGTTAGCATTACTTGAGGTGATGGCAGTAGGGATTTGATAGCCATCTCTGATATCAATAAGGTCTGTGTTGTCCATTGTGTAAAATGACAGTTTGTGTTTGATGGTGTTCCATGCAACATTTGGATTTTCTTTGGTGACAATAAGTGGATCATCAGCGATTACATTGTAGTAATCCATTCTTCTAGTTTGAGGAATAGAATTGCTAAGTGGAAGGATTGCAGTGCCATCTACTGCTTCCACATTCTGTTTCATGGCTACACTTTCAACCAAACCATTAACCATTGTTTTAGTGACCATTGGCTTAAAGTATGCTTTGTCATTTGCAGCATTAGTGACATCATATAGAACATCAACATTTTCTTTCCAAGGAGTCATCAGGTCTCTGTCGCTTATTATTACTTCAGCGGAAGGTATGATACTAAATTGGGAAAGAGGCTTTGTAATATCAGCAACCACAAATCCATTTCTTTGAAAGTCATTGTTTTCTGATTCAATGTGCTTGAAGTTATATGGAGGCAGAAAGTCTTCTTTTGTCTGAAAATCAGCATATTTCTCCACAGTAGACTCTACTTCCATGTGGGAAGTCGATTGTTCTTTATTAGCCATTTCTTTGTCTTTCAAACTTCTAACTCGTTTTCTTGGAGTAAGAATACCATCTGTCTTTGAAGGTAGGGAGGTAATAAACACAGTGGGTCTTCCTTCTGCCATGGTGTCCTTATTAATCATTAGTTCAGAGCTGTTAGTTATATTTATGGTTCCCTTATGTGCACTGGCAGTGGCATTGTGCTCATTATTGGGAGAAGTGAAATCAGCTGTAACAAAAGTAGACTCTAGGGGAATGTTCAGAGGATACAATGATACTTTATTGTATACAATGGCATCATTAGTGAGATGAGAATTTTCAACTACAGAATCTGATATTTTTATCCAAGTACCACTCAGGGAGTCATTTTTAATTAGCAAAGAATTTTGAGATTCATTATTTTGAGCACTGGCCATTTGTTTAGATAATTCAGTTACTGATGGAAAAGTGTATCCTTTGTTCATAGGAAAGTCTATTTCAAGGTTAGGACCTATAAATCCATCAGCCTTGTTGTCATTAGTAGAGAGACGAATGGCTTCATCCACAGAGTCAGTAGATTTATCCAAAGGGGAGATACTGACCTTTGAAGCTGAGGTCATACCAGCTTCATTATCTTCAGCAAAATATACAGACCCAATAGTTTCAGGGTGAGTGATTGAAAGCACAGGGGTGTTACTGCTCTGGGAATTGGCTTTCTGAAATGCGATTCTTTCAAAGTTTATTTTGGCTTTTACATCATTCGGATTATTTGCGAGTCGGGTTCTGTAGTCACCTCTGTTGTAAATTAGGTGTTGGCTGTTCATTGTAAAGGGCTTTATTTTATATTTGAACAGGAGATTGAACACATCAGAGTTGTCAGAAGGAAGGGTAATTTTGTTTCCAGCTGTTTTGGCATAATCTGTTTCAGGGTTAAGAGAATAAACTTTTCTTCTAAGTCCTGCTGTGGTAGTGTCTGGGTGAATGAAGATGACTTGTACAATTCTTTCATTTTGTTCCATATTTACAATTTCCTTGACCACAGAAATACCACTCTCAATTCCATCAGTACTCAGGGACTTAAGATTGTCCTTATCAGTTCTGAGATGTACATTGGCAGGGATATTAGACTTATGCTTAGTTGTTAAGTCATTTACTTTTAATATTATTTCTGCAATATTGATATTATTAGGTGTCTCCATGTTTTCTATCTGAACAGTATGTCTGCCTTCTCTTATTGTACTTTTATTTGAAGGCCAAGTTGTTTTAAAGTTAGTGTTAGTGTTAGTAATTGGCTCTACAGGGTTAGAGCTAGCATAATGCTTTGTAGAGGCAATGCTATTTGTTTTGGAAATAATTAAGTACCCACCATGCATCATATTTTCAGCTACATCTATCATTGTTTTGCTATCAGTGGAAACACTGACAGCGTTATTACTTTTCTTATGCATTCTATCATTAGGAAGACAATTTTTAGCATTAATTGGATTGATATTGGAGATAGCTTTATCAACATTAGTGGCAATTATGAAAGATTTAGCAGTGGTCTTGTAAGTATTTGAAATAGGAATAGATTCAAAGTCATTGCTCTTTTTTGTAGAGGAAATGTTAGGTGTTTGAGGATTAACTGCAGTTCTACCATCATTATTTATATCTATGGCATCAAATGCAATTGAATTGTCTTTCTTTGGAGGATCAGGCTCATTGCTCACAGTTTTGCTATATTTTCCCCTGTATGTATCAATGATAACTATGTTGTTGTCTTCCAGATTAGGGCCATCAAGCAGAGTGTATAATCATGTGGAATGTCTGTGGCATCAATTTTTGCTGCATTGCCTCCTGCCATAAGGGCTGTGTTATAAATCAAGAACGTATTGTCTGAACCTGCCTCCTCTTCATGAGCGGTGGTACCAGTTCCAAAGAGTTTGTCGGCATTTGATATGGCAATAGTACTCTCATTTGCTGAGGCAGTGAACTCATTCTTAGCATTTTGGATGGGGGCAGCAGGTTGAGAAGCAGAGAATCGTTTAGATCTGCCAGTTGAGAGGAAGGATTCAAGACTCTGAATGGCTTTGGATCGTGTCTGAAAGCGAGGAAGAGTGGTGGAATCAGACTCGTACTGGTAGGTAGTCATAGATATAGGTGCTGAAATGCTTTTTTTCTCGGAAACAGGTATCCTGTCCTGTGTTATTTGGGAGTTGACTACAAAACTGGAAATTATTGTACTGGAAGCAGAAGTATCCTGCATAGCATCAGAATAAGATAGAACATTGCTCTTTGGAACCCCTGTCTGAGTGGAGTTGTCTACCTTACCCTTGCCATCAGCAAAACTAGTTGAAGTCTGATTAACTGTAGGGTTACCTAGGGTATCAGTCTCAAATGGGAGAAAGTCATATAAAATAGCTTGAAGGGTCTTTGAATGGTTCTTCTCAGAAAGAGATCCAGAGAGCCTTATTACTCCATCAGTAGACCCAGAGTCGCAATCTGAATCTTCTGTGGGTGCAAAATCTTCTTCTATTCTTAGGGCAGATGAGAGTAGACTTGCTGTCTGGCTGTCTGATAAAGGCAAAGGTGGACTGCCAGATACATGTTGATTTGTCTGACTGTGTATCTCCTGATTCCCATTATACTAAAGAGAAAGAAGTACAACATTTTTGTGAGGTTGCCTGTGCAGATATTTTACTAAAAACCTGAAATCAATATACAGCATTAAATTGATAAAATAATGCAACATTCTGAAGGTCTTCACTTTCTTTGTTATCTGTTAGTTGATAATTAAGTTAGAAATACACAATTAATGTAAAAAAGAACAACTGATAGAGTTACGTACACTCTGTGAGTATAAATTCAGATGTTCCATGGCAAACTTTCAGTAAGGAATCTTTCACAGTATAAAAAAGTAGAAGAGTCCCTTCAAATCCTATACTACCATGCATTATAACTTCTGCTGTTTTTACTTCGTTATATATTTGACTCATTTTTTCAAAAGAAAATTTATAAATAGAAAACACATTATTAAAAATACAATGATATTTTATTTAGCAAAATGTTCTTCCTTGTATTAAATGTAAGCTGATGATAATTTTTTTCCTCCATCTAATTTTTAGTTCCATAAAGATACTGTTATCAAAAATACTAAAGCTTACCAAGAAGTAAACCACCAAATTTAAGATGGTCACTGTCAGGACTTGAATCTTCATCTTGTCTTGCTGTTTCTTCCCTGCAAGTAAGGCACACGATTGTTCTCTGTTAATTAACCCATTGAGTTACTATAAAAGACAATTCCTAAAAATACCAGAAATAATTTAAGTCTAGTTATTATTATTGACATTAACTAAAATACCAGCTTAATGAATAAGAAAAAGACAATATCCATTTTTTCTGGTGCATTGTTAGAAACAATAATGTGTGGTTGGAATATTCTATTTGCTAAGGCCAATATCATTTTAACTAATTAGCAAGAATAGAAAGAACTTGGGTTTTCTTTTTTTTAATTTTAAAGATGTGGGATTCAATTCAGGTTAGGTATACAAATATTCATTATACAGGTACCCTTGTTGATGAGGTGTGCCCCTCCCTCCCCTGGCAGTTTCCCTCAACTGCTAATCCCACTTGCCATTCCCTGACAGTTTCCTGCTACTGCTTGGGCTGTTTCTTTTAGCTTATAGAAGAGGCCCCCACCCCCTGTCTGGTACCCATCCTTGGTCTATGAGGAACTGGGCTGCACAGAAGGAGTTGAGCGGCGGGCTAGCCAGGCTCTGCCTTGTGTCAGATTTGTGACGGCATTAGATTCTCATAGGAGTGTGAACCCAAGTGTGAACTGTGCATGGGAAGGATCTAGGCTGCAGCTCCTTCTGGGTGGTACAGGTACAGATTAACAATAGCAGTGAGTTTGACTGCATTTCCTTCACCCTCATTGTTTGTAGAAAAATTGTCTTCCATGAAACCAATTCCTGTCTGGGACCGCTGTTATGGAGTATCAAGGAGTATACAATATAACTAGCAAATATAAGTTGGATAGAATACTTCAGTCAGGACTTCATCATATAAATTCACCCTTAGTTTCATGCTAATAGTTATTATGCATTTATTGTGTGTTTAGAGGCCATTTTCCCACAAATTACTTTTATTAATCTATGTTCAGTCAGAGTATAAATCTCCCAAGTAGATCTCTTATACAAAAGAAGAAACATTCTGATTTATTGAAGTATTTACCTTGCAAAAGAAGTCTTTCCTTTCAGTGACCTCCTGGTATTACCTCTTCACCAAATCAGCTCTGTTCAACAATGCATAAAGATGAAATCCAGGCTGAGAAAACCTGAATCTAAGAAACACAGGCTCCTCGTTCTTCCTTCTTTATTGCAGTGGAAAAGAGAAAAAGCTTCACATATAAGAGCTCTCTTCTGGGTTAATCCTAAAACAAAATAAAGGAGAGGAAATGTCTGTTGGCTTTTGTGCACACAATTCTTAGGCAGAGTGAGTTTATTAGCTTATCTTAGAATTGAAAGGGGCAAGGCTCATGTTTTCAGTATTATAAAGCCTTCTAAAAATTAACTCTCTAGATTCCAGTGCCGATTTTCCTCTTATTTTCTTCCTCTGCTTCCATAACAAAATCTGATTCGCTGGAATAGCATTTTACATATATCATCATTTATTAGTCTACACTGGGATTTACTCTATTAGGTCTGTGGTGTGTTAAAAGACAGAATTGTGTTTGGTTGAGTGTCTGAAAAATATGATTATATTATAGAAGACAAAAGTTTTAAAAATTCCATGGCTTATTGAAAGCTTTTTTCCTCCCTTTTCTACATGATTTATATAAATACCATGTTGATCACTCAGTAAACTTACACTGGCAAAACAGCTATCTTCAGTTCTGAAGTAAATTGTCTATTTATATGGAATAAACCAAAATACATCACACCTATGTCTCACTTGGTGGGGCGATTCATTGTTCCTTACTCTAAAACTCCCATAAAAATCTGAGCTTGAATTGTTATTGACTTACAGTTATTTCTATGCAAGGTATGATACAACAGTACTTTTATCAGACAATGAAGAAACTCAGCCTGAACTTAATTGGCTTGCTATTCCTTCCATTTCAAGACACCTAAAAATCTACTTTCTGGTATTTACAACTTTTTAAAAACCCATATAATTCTTTCACACATTGTAATCCTAAAATTCAATGATTGTGACATATGAATTTTACTAGATAGAAGAACAAATGATGTCAAATTTTTATCATTCTTTTTCTTTTAAGACTCCTCAATTTTTAAAAATTTTCTGGCTTATCTGAATAGTTTTCTGTAGCTGACGTTCTTTTATTACACAATGGAACAAATACCAAGTCTTCAAAGTTATGTCCAAGATCGTCACTGGATTGTCCTTCCAAACAGGCATCTATAAAGCATTTATGTCCATAATAATTAACTTCAGATCACAACCAATGTGTCACGAATTGAACATTTGTAAATGTTATCACTTTAGTATACTAGTAATACCATTCCTATGACGTTACATGTTGTTCTTCAAGGAAATTGAAATAATTGTTGAAACGCCAGTGCAATAATACATACTTAAGGATAAAATTCTCATTTGATTAGAGATGATATTTTCAGGTCTTTTCATCTCAAGTAAGCTGCCAACTTTAGATACGGAATCCCTGGTTGGCATAAATTTATCTTTATAAGATCTTAGATAACTATGATTTCCACCCCATGGTTTCCCAAGTTGAGTCTGGCACAATAAAATCATTGCTTTGTATGTTAAGAAACTTTACCTTGATTCTTTTTTTTTAATAACCCAAGAAGTCCTAACTCACTGTCCCTTTTCATTGAGGTGCACAGCTCATTTATTTTTCCACGTGCTTCCCAGTTGATGATCTACTCACTGTTTTTGGAAATTGTCCTCTATAATTCTCAAGTAGCCCAACATCAGAGCATTTTCGTATACTAAAATAATTATGTTGAAAGAGGAGCTACAGATTAGGAAACAGATGATGGTGTCCCCATCTAGCTATGACTCTTACAAGCTTCCATGCATAGCTTTAACTGAGTTTCACAGAATGCTTACTTTATATTAAGGCATCTCCTAACTTATCAGGACCACATGTTTAATGAACAAGAATGTCTATCAATTAACAATAACTTTTCAAGAGTTTGTGACAGGCACTCATGGAAATAGAGAAGTATAAGCTATAACAGTTATCCTCAAGGAACGTATTTTAGGAGTTAAAGAATGCACAATGATAACTGTATTCCCTGCCTCTTATTTATTCATTCAATTATTAATTGAGTGCCTATGAACTTTATTTATTTATTTATTTTTTTGAGTTGGAGTCTCACTCTGTCACCCAGACTGGAGTGCAGTGGCTGCTCCTGGCCACCGCAGCCTCGACCTGCTGGGCTCCGGCGGTCCTTCCGCCTCAGCCTTCCAAGTAGCTGGAACTACAGGTGCGCGCTACCACACCCGGCTAATTTTTTGATTTATTGTAGCAATAAGGTCTCGCCAAGTTGGCCGGGCAGGTCTCGAACCCGCGGGCTCAGGCAATTCACTCACCTCAGCTTCCCAAAGGCGCGGGATTACAGGCTGAGCCACCGAGCCCGGTCCTATGAACTTTATAGTTCAGCTTTGGTCCCTGAGTGACATAATTAGGAGCAAGATAGGAAAATCTAACCAATGAATTCCATAATCAAAACACTATAGTTTTAGGGCTTCACAGAAGGAGAAATTACTTTTTAAAAATGTTCTTGACTTTTAAGTTTGGGTAAGTTTTAGGAGATAGAGTTGGGTTGGGCAGGATTTGTTGCTTCTAGCAAAAAGCACGAGCAACAACTTAGAAATGAGAATTCTCAGAGCTGATTTGAGTTAAGAAGAGGGAAAGCCAGATTCTACACTTCTCCCTAGTATCCATGGCCTGGTATCAAGAGTAAGAGAAAACCCTGAGAACTCTCATTCCAGTAAATCCTTCCTCCACCATGTCACTATGCTCACTGGGGTCAAAGTAGAATCTCATACACTTGGAGTAAATCTGATCTAACTGGGCCTTCAAATCTCAATATGTAAGAGTGAACTTAATGTTCCAAGACTTTCACCCCTTCCCTTACTACCCACAATTGTAACGTCATCAACTATTTAGAAACCTTCAAGACTAAAAGCTCTTTATTAGGCCCTTTATTTCTGTTTATTTCAGTCACTATAAGAAAGACCAGTCTTCTGGTCACTGCACATATTTCACTAATTTCCCAAAGTGCTCTGCAAATCCTCTGTTCTATGCTAATTTCCCACCTCCCATCAACTTCTTATGACTTTCTTTGGGAAAGTCTTTGGTGTCCTCAGAGACGTACAATACTGAAAACATAGTTCTTATAACCTGAAGACATGGATTTGCCCGTAATATTTTATGTGTTGCCTCTTTCCTTTCCTCTGTGCCTTTGAACCTGGAGATGAATTAGGCGTCTTCCTCAATCTTTATCGATGCCTCAGACCATTTTGTGTCCCTCTCCAAACTTCCACTAACGTGAACTCATGTGTCATTGTTTACTCCCACAGTGTTAGGTCACACTCCTAGCAGTGGCCTGCAGAATGTTAGGTCAAGCCCACTGGGGGTGGGGGTGTGGGGGTCTGGTGTGTGATCTGCTGCCGCAAGAAAGATGCAAAGAATTGCACAGGGGTTAGATTACAAAATACAGTTTATTTAGGAAGTAAATGAGAGATAGAGAGAGAGAGAGAGAGAGAGAGAGAGAGAGAGAGAGAGAGAGAGAGAGAGACAGACAGGAGAGATTCACCTCCCCAAGATAGGGGAGGGGGCCAAAGCCAGGAAATGTCGTGATGGCCATAGCTCAAACAGCACATGGCCACATGAGAGTCTAGTAAGGCAAAGACGAGTGGCTGCTCATGGTTGAATCCTTTCAATCTTTCCCTTTGATGAGGGAAGGTCGTTAAGGTGATTGGGTGGTGGTCTGCTCCATGTCATCATGAAGGGGCAGGTAAGTGCAGGTACTGACATCAGGTGATGGACAGCAGGCAGATGGGTGGGCTAACATGATTGCTGCCATGGTGGGGTCTGTCTGTCACATAGGTCACAAAGGGTTGATTAAGTTAACTTAGGTCTTATGGGTGGAGGCAAATACTTGAAATAAAAAAGCTAGTTAGTACAAAACAAGCTAGAGAGGAGGATGGTAAAACAATTATCAATAGCTAACCCTGGGAAACCAGTTCTGTCCTTGGCTAGTGATTAGAGGGTAAGTTAAGAACTGCTAGAAAGACATGAGATTTTAGGCAATGTTAAAATGGCTGCTTATTGGGTATATTAAATCCATGTCATGTCCTTTAACCCAGCATGGCCAATTAGTTGTCTAGTGATACTCAAATCATTTTCTCTCTTCCTGTAAATATTTTACTTACTGAACCACTGTAACTTTTTTTTCATACCATTCCTTTCTCCATTCTTGGTGATTTCACTGTTGACATATAAGGCCTTTTCATTCTTTTGCCCTCTCAGTTTTTTGATCTTCTTTCTTCTGCATGCTTATCCTCTATCTTAACCATTAATTTCTCTGCCCATAACTTAAAATGCCATTACTAATAATCTCTACTACAAACAGCTCAACCTCTCTCTGCTATTCTGATTCTAATAATTCTTTAACTTCACAAGGACTTATAGTTAATCAATCCTACTACTTTCTTCCTTATACAAGGGGTCCTTATTCTATTCTTCACCCAATTTACATTTCATGAACAATTATTGCAATTTCTCACTCTCATACACAATTACTTCTCTCATCTTGTTATGCTTTTTTGTACTTGCTTAGCCAAGCATCAGTCCAGAATACATGTAACTGTCCCTCCACTAAATTTCTGCTCCCAGGGTAAATCACACTTGCTCATGACTTCAGGGCACCTGTTAATGCTGATTGGTAATTATAATAAAGTTCTCTAATCCATTCACTTTCTCAATTTTCTTTTTACAGCTTCTCTCTCTCTTCATATTTCCAACAACTCTTGCTCATCTTTACTCTCATCTGGTGATCTCAATTCCTATTTATGAAAAAGTAAATAGATGAAATTAAAAAAGGACATTCACAAGCTTCACCACCACAATATTTTCATGCTTCCTATAATTTTCATTCAGACACTCTGTCTTCCTTTCAATTAACATAGGTGAGATTTTTTTTTTTCTTTGAGTTGAAGTCACACTCTGTCGCCCAGACTGGAGTGCAGTGGCCGCTCCCAGCCACCACAGCCTCACTTGCTGGGTGCTGGCTATCCTTCTGCCTCAGCTTTCCAAGTAGCTGGAGCTACAGGCGTGTACTACCACACCTGGCTAATTTTTTTTGATTTATTGTAGAGATGAGGTCTCGCCAAGTTGCCCAGGTGGGTCTCGAACCCGCGGTCTCAGGCAATCCACTCACCTCAGCCTCCCAAAGGCACGGGATTACAGGCTGAGCCACCGAGCCCAGCTAGATGAGTTTTTTAAAGCCTAAAATTAACCCTCAATTTTAGACTAGATTCTACCCCTCTTGCATAATTAAATACTTAATTTCAGTAATTCTGTCTCTCCTGTATTAATTTTCTCCTTTTTTGTTGGCTTGTTATCAGCATATAGGCAAGATGCTCTTCTTTTTCCCTAAAACAAAACAAAAATTTGTTTTTCTTGATATTCAGTTTCCCCTCCAGGTACTGCCCATTTCTTTGCTCTTATAACAAAACCACTCAGAGAGTTTGTCTCAAGGTTTTTTCCTTCATATTCTTTGCAAACTGCTTCCTAAAGCTTTTTGCCTCTATTGCTCTACCTAAACAGCTCGAACAGGTGACTTCTTTGAATTGCTCAAGCCTTCATGTTTTTGAATCAAGCTGTGCATTCTGAGACCTTATCTTACTTATCAATGCACTTGACACAACTGTTCATGCCTTCCTTCATGAACTTTCTTACTTCATTTGGTTTCCAATGTACCACCTGGTCTTTTTCTTCTACTTTACTAGCCTCTTCTTATCATACTTCTTTTTTGTTTTCTCCTCATTTACTCATCCACTCGAAGTGTTCTGTGGTTTGGTCTTTGAATCCCTTCCCTTTTCTATTGACACTCTTTTGGTGAACTCATTTAGTTACATGTCTCAATAGAAATACCATTGAAATGATAAAAATCATCAAATTAATATCTCCAGCTCAGGTAATTAAATTCCAGGCTATTACATCTAACTTTTTATTTAGCAGAGCCTATTTTATAAATAACACTTCAAATTCATAGGTTGAAGTTGCAATCTTCCATGTGCCTGTATAAGGCCTTTAGGAGGTAATTAAGGTTAAATGAGGTCACAAGGTTGGAGCCATAAAATATAGGGGTATTGGCCTTATAAGAAAAGGGAGAGATCTTTCTTTCTCTGAACATCCTTAGAGGAAATTCTATATTTGGACACAGCAAGAAATTGACTGTCAACAAGTTAGAAAAAGAGCCCACATCAGGAATTGAATCAGCTATCATGTTGATCTTGGACTTCTAGTCTCCAGTGCTTTTGGAAAATAAATTTATGTTTTTGTGCTACCTAGTCTGTGGCATTTTGTTTTGACAACCCAAGCAAATTAATAGTTATTTCATTCTTCCAGTTGCTCAGATCAAAAACTTTGGAGTCATTCTTGACTACTCTGTTGCTTATCCAACATCCAATTATTGAGCAAATATTGATAGCTTTGCCTTCAAAATATGTCCAGACATGACTTTTTCTCACCAGTTTCACCACCATCTCTTTCTGGTCCTGCATCCATCAATGTTCATCTTAATTACCGCTTTAGTATTTTGACAACCTTTCTGTTTCCATTATCACCAGGGGCAGCTATGGTGTTTCTTTTAAATATAAAATTGTGTCACTTTTTTGCTCAAAACCTCCAGTGACTACTCATCTCACTACAGTCTAGAAGGCCCTATACATTATTTACTAGTAGCTGCCAGATCTCATTTGTTGCTTTCTCTATAACTCATGCTATAACCATATTACCTTATTTTTGTACTTTTAATATTCAGCCATTCTTGGTCTTAGAAAGAGGATGATAAATGAGATTAATTAGAAACAGAAAGACTAGTTTGCAGACTATTACTCACCCAATATAGGTTAGAGGCCATAAAGCTCCGAAAGGATAAAAATGAGACAATCAGCAGGACTAGTTTCCAAAATGGAGGTCAGAGGCCCAGACCTCCCTGACAAGATGGGCAGCATTAAGAATACTGGCCAAGGCCAACTGAGACCAAGATGGCACTGAAGACGACCTCTCCCTGTCCTTCTTGGTCATTACACAATAATTATAATGCATTAGCATGCTAACAGACACTTCCACCGGCATCATAACGATTTATAATTACCATGGCAATTCCTGGAAGGTACCCTATATGGCTTAAAAGGGGGAGGGTACCTTGATTTTGGGAACTCTGCTCCTTTCTTGTGAATAATCCATCCTTTACTTAGCATATAATTAAGAGGTATAAAAATAAAACCCAAGTGATGTATGGGGCTACTGTTCTTCCTATACAGCAGCCCAGGCTGTGCTGTCCATGGAACCAGTTTCTTTAATAAACTTACTTTTCACTTCCTACCTATGTCCCACACTTGAATTCCTTCCAGCACAAAGCCAAGAACCAACCGGTCCTTCTGACCAAACCTTAATTCTGGGGTTCGCATGCATCATCTTTTTTTTTTTTTCATTAATCAGTATTTTTTATTATGGTTTTGTAGGGTACAGTTAAGGGTTAGGTGTACAATTACGTTTCATTCA
>NW_007250773.1:0-1874 GCF_000164805.1 Carlito syrichta | reverse complement strand
CCAGTCCTCTTTTGATGGGCAGCATGGTTGTTTACAGGTTCTGCTATGTGAACAATGCTGTGATAAACATACGTGTGCAGGTATCTTTTTTATAGAGTGATTTGAGTTCTTCAGGGTATATTCCCAGTAGGGGGATTGCAGGGTCATATGGAAGGTCAATTTTTAGAGCTTTAGGAATTGCCACACTGCTTTCCACAGAGGTTGCACTAGTTTACACTCCCACCAACAGTGTAGAAGTGTTCCCTTTTCACCACACCCTCTCCAGCAGCTGTTATTTTTTGAGTTGTTGATAATTGCCATTCTGACTGGAGTTAGGTGGTATCTCAGTGTGGTTTTGATTTGCATCTCCCTGATGATTAGTGAGGTTGAGCATTTCTTCATGTGTTTGTCGGCTGCTCGAATGTCTTCTTTTGTGAAGTGTCTGTTCATATCTTTTGCCCATTTTATAATGGGGTTGTTAGTTTTCTTCTTTTCAGTACGTTTCAGTTCCTTGTAGATCCAGGATGTTAAGCCTTTGTCAGACCTAGAGTTGGCAAATACTTTTTCCCAGTCTGTAGGCTGTCTCCCTGCTCTCTTGATGGTTTCTTTGGCTTTGCAGAAGCTTGTCACTTTAATAAGGTCCCATTTGTCTATCTTCTCTCTTAAGTCCTGTGGGTTTCAGGTTTTGTACAGGAATTGGATGCCAGTTCCGATTTCCATGAGAGTATTTCCTTCCTTTTCTAAGGTTCTTATGGTTTGAGGTTTTACATTTAGGTCTCTGATCCATTTGGAGTTAACCTTTGTGCATGGGGATAGATAGGGGTCCTGTTTCAATCTTCTGCATGTGGTCCGCCAATTTTCCCAGCACCATTTACTGAATAGGTTCTCCTCTCCCCATTGGTAGGTGGTGGAGGCTTTGTCGAAGATGAGTTGGTTGAGAAATTGAGGTTTTGCTTCTGGAATCTCAATTCTGTTCCATTGATCTATATGCCTGTTCCTGTACCAATACCAAGCTGTTTTGATGATTGTAGCTTTATAGTAAAGTTTGAAGTCTGGTATTGTGATACCACCTGCTTTGTTTTTTTTGCTGAGGATTGTTCTGGCTATCTTGGACGTTTGTGTTTCCATATGAATTCCTGTGTTGTTTTTTCTAGGTCTGAGAAGAATGTTGTTGGTAATTTAATAGGTATTGCATTGAATTTGTAGATTGCCTTAGGTAAGATGGACATCTTCACAATGTTGATTCTTCCGATTCATGAGCATGGGATATTTTTCCACTTGTTCATGTCAGCATTGATTTCTTTGAGCAGTGTTTTGTAATTTTCATTGTAAAGATCTTTCATGTCTCTGGTTAGGAAGATGCCAAGGTATTTCATTTTTTTTGTGGCTATTGTGAATGGAACTGTGTTTTTTATTTGGGTTTCTGTTTGTTTATTATTGGTGTAGAGAAATGCGATTGTCTTTTGTACATTTATTTTGTATCCTGAGACTTTGCCAAAGGCTTTTTATCAATGTAAGGAGGCCTTTGACAGATTCTCTTGGGTTTTCAAGGTACACCATCATATCATCTGCATAGAGAGATAACTTGATTTCCTCTTTTCCTATTTGAATACCTCTGATTGCCTCCTCTTCTCTGATTGCTTTAGCCAGGACTTCCAATACTATGTTGAACAGGAGGGGAGAGAGTGGGCATCCTTGTCTAGTTCCAGTTTTCAGGGGAATTGGTTCCAATTTTTGTCCATTTAGGAGTATGCTGGCTGTGGGTTTCTTGTAGATGGTTTTTACTATTTGAGGTATGTTCCCCGTATGCCTAGATGTTCAAGGGTTTTTATCAAGAAGGGGTGCTGGATTTTATCAAAAGCTTTTTCTGCATCTAGTGATATGATCATGGGTGT
>NW_007250772.1:3430-6944 GCF_000164805.1 Carlito syrichta | reverse complement strand
TCACATTAAGCACTCGAATCCCTGATACTTCTTTAACCGTCAGCAAGATGCCGTGTAAATTTTCAGGACTGTGGACTCGTATAACCCGGATTCCTTATTTTTAGCAACAGCCGTGAAGTTGCCTGTATATGAGTACCCCTGTTCACAGATACTGTCGTCGAAAGCTTGATTCTTGTATAGAGTTTAAGAAAACGCCGTGTACTTTTTTGGGGATTGAGAAAATATGTCACTCACATTCCTTATTCTTTCTTAGGAAAAGTCAGTGCAGTTGCCTGTATAGGAGGATTTGATTTCCCTAGTTTATGCTTCAAAAACCCAAATTCGTGGTTTGCTCTTAGCAAGACACCCCTGAAGTTTTTATTGGGATGGAGGACACATGGAAACCAGATTTGTTATACGCCTTTAGCAATAGACAGTGCAGTTTGCTGTATATGAGGACTCCCATTATCCAGATTCCTACTCCCAAAACCTGAATGGTGCTTATCTCTTAGCAAGACGATCTGTAGGTTTTTGTGATGGAGGTCTCGTGTAAGAAAGATTCCTTATTTTTCTGTAGCAACAGGTCGTGTAGTGCTCTGTATATTAGGACTTCCATTACTGAAATTCCTGCTTCATTCTCAGTAAGACGCCAAGATATTTCCTGGTGACTTGGAATTCCTGTTGCTTGGATATCATGAGAAAGACTCCCATAAAGTTCTTCAGGAATTGGAACCCTAGATTCCTGGTCCCTTTCCAAAAGAAACACCTAAATGCGGCGACATAGAAGCCCAGATTGCTGATTAAAACTTATCGAGACCTTGCATTTTTAGGCGATTGGGAACTCCAAGACTGGATTCCCTTTCCGTTCTCAGCTAGATGTCCTTATTTCCCTGCCTTGTGGATTCCAAAACTCTATATATAAAAATTCAGATGCCCTGATGTTTCCTAGGGACGTGGATTCCATGAAGCCTGCTTACATTTTAATAATTGGTACAAAATATTTGGCAACTGCAAAACCCTCGGCCCCTCTCCAAATAAAGTACAAACGGAAATTTAAGGATTAGCAAGTTTATGTTAAGACCAAAGTTACATCCAAATACGGCGAGATGATACTTTTTTTCCGGGAAACTGGACTTAATTGTCCCAAGGAACCTAAGGAACTTCTACTACCAGGTAGCCAATTACCACTATCAAGAGGCCCAGAATGTTGCTGGAGGTCTCAAATGACTGATTCATAACCCACAAGCCAAATATCTCCGAAACATGAGACGAGCTCGAAGTCCTGATGCTTGTTTATACCGCAGCAAGACACCCTGAGAATTTTTCTGATTATGGACAAGTGTATCACAGATTCCTTATTCTTCTTTACCGAGGGGCCGTGTAATGTCCTGTATATGAGGACTCCCATTCCCCAGAATCCTGTTTGGGAACCCTGATTCTTGTTTTTTCATTAGCAAGATGTTATATAGATATTGTGATGAATGAACCGTGTAAAAGAGGTTTCTTAGTTTTCTTTAGCTAGAGTTCATGTAGATTCTGCATATGAAGACTGCTATTACCTATATTCCAGCTTCTAAACCCTGATTCTTGTTTAGCCCACAGCAGATGGTCTGTTGATTTTAAGGACTGAGGAATGCTATAACCCTGATTCCTTTTCTTCCTTGTCAAGGGGCTGTGTATTTTCCTGTATATTAGGATTCTCATTAGATCCATCCTGCTTCGAAACTCTGATTCTTTTTAGAACATTCCAAGATGCTCTGTAGATTTTTGGGATTTAGGACTCGTGTAACCCAGATTCCTTTATCTTTCTTAGCAAAAGGCCATGTCGTTGTCTGTAAATAAGGACTTCATTTTCCAGATTCATGCTCGAAAACACCATGATTCGTGTTTAGTCCATAGCAAGATGACTTAAGCTTTTTTGGGATTGAGGACCTGAGTAACGCAGATTCCTTATTCTTACTTAGAAATAGTGAAGGTTCCTTTATGTGAGGACTCCCATTACCCAGATTCCAACTTCAAAAACCTGATTCATGGATACGTCTTAGGAAGACAGCTTTAGTTTTTAGGATTGCGGAATCATATAAGGATGATTCCTTATACTTCCTAAGCAATATGATGTGCAGTTTCCTGTATATGACGACATCCATTACCCAGCTTCCAGCTGCACTCTGCAGGATGCCAAGACAGTTCCTGGTGACCGAGAATTCCAGTTTTTTGAATACCAAGAGAAAGACGTACATAATGTTCTTTGGGAACTGGAATCCAAGATTCCTGGTTCCCTTCACAAGACTTCCCCAAAATGTGGAATATTCCAAACCCCAAATCCCAATTGCCAGCTGCTCACCCACAATAATTTTCTGCACTTTGAGGTCAGATGAATCGAAGAATTTTGTACCAATATACCTTTTTATTCTGGGGAAAATGATTATGGTCATAGATTGTCCCACGAAGAAAAAGGTTTTCTAGTGCCAAATACTTGATTACAACTAACAAGAGGTCCAGAACGATCCTGAGGATCTGTAATGACAGATTTAGAGTATCCACGGAGCAACTAGCTCTGAAAATGTAGGGACCCAGAAGCCGAGATTGCTGATTAAACCTTATCAAGAGTCCTTGTAGATTCCGGAAAATGAGAACTACTAGAACCGGATTTCCTTTTAATTCTCAGTAAGATGCCCTGATTATTCCTGTCGATTTGTATTCCAAATTCAGTATATCAAAAGACAGATGCCCACACGTTTCCTAGGTTCGTGGATTCCATGATTCCGGGTTTCCATTAAAAGTATGTAGTAAACATTAGGAATGGCAAAACCCTTGTCCCTTCTCAAAATTTAAAGAGACACGGAATGGGAAGGGTTACAGGGTTCACCTTAAGACCAGAGTTATATCCAAATATGGCAAGAAGATTCTTTTTGTCCTGGAATCTCTCTTTGGTTGTTCTGAGGAACCTAACTGATTTTGAGTGCCCAATACCAGTTACAAATTTTAATAGGACCAGAATATTACGGGAGTCCTGAAATGACCGATTCATAACATCCAAGTGCTAAATTGCTCTGAAACATTTGGGGAGCTCGAAGATCTGTTTCTTGTTTGTCCGATAGCAGACAACCTGGGAATTTATTGGATTGAGGGTGCATACAAAAATGATTCTTCATTCGTACTTGGAGGCCATGTAGTGTCCTGTATGTGAGGACTCTCTTTCCCTTGATTCCTGTTTCGAAACCCTGAATCTTGTTTAGCACTTAGTAAGAAGTCATGTAGATTTTTTGATAGAGGAACCATGGAAAACAGATTTCTTCTCTTTTATTAGCAAGAGGCCATGTAGTTTCCTGTATATGATGATTGCTATTACCCACATCATGCCTCAAATCCCTGATTCTTCATTAGCGGTCAGCAAGATGCCCTGTAGACTTTCAGGACTGAGGACTCGTATAATCCAGATTACTTATTTTTAACAACAGTCGTGCAGTTACCTGTATATGAGTACTCCTGTTCACAGATACATGCGTGGAAAGCTTGATTCTTATTTAGATCT
>NW_007250772.1:1269-2908 GCF_000164805.1 Carlito syrichta | reverse complement strand
AACCCAAGATTCATTGTCCCTTTTCTAAAGACACACTAAAAAATGTGGCCTCAGAGAAGCCCAGATTGCTGATTAAACCTTATCAAGAGACTTTGTAGATTTAGGCGATTGAGAACTCCAAGAACAGGATTCCCTTTCCGTTCTCAGCAAGATGCCCTGAATTTCCCCGTTCATGTGCATTCCAAAACTCTGTGTACAAAAATGCAGGTGCCAACATGTTTCCTAGGGACGTGGAATCCATGGATCCTGGTTACATTTTAATAATTCATACTAAATATTAGGCAACTGCAAAACATTCGGTCCCTCTCCAAATAAAGTACAAACGGAAATTTAAGGATTACCAAGTTCATGTTAAGTCAAAGTTACATCCAAATACGGCAAGATGATACTTTTTTTCCGGGAAACTGGCCTTAATTGTCCCGAGGAACCTAAGGGACTTTAACTACCAGATATCCGAATTCAACTCTCAAGAGGACCAGAATGTTGCTGGAATCCTGAAATGACTGATCCATAATACCCACAAGCCAAATATCTCTGAAACATGAGACGAACTCGAAGCCTTGATTCTTCTTTGAACCGCAGCAAGACATGCTGAGAATTTTTCGGATTGTGGACTAGTGTATCACAGATTCCTTATTGTTTTATTCTGAGGGGCCGTGTAATGTCCTGTATATTAGAACTCCCATTCCCCAGAATCCTGTTTAGAAACCCTGATTCTTGTTTTGCCATGAGCAAGATATCATGTAGATATTGTGACGGAGGAACAGTGTAAAAGAGGTTTCTGAATTCTCCTTAGCTAGAGATCATGTAGATTCTGCATATGAAGACTGCTATTACCTATGTTCCAGCTTCTAAACCCTAATTCTTGTTTAGTCCACAGCAAATGGCGTGTTGATTTAAGACTGAAGACTGCTATAACCCCGAATCTTTTTCTTCCTTGGCAAGAGGCTTTGTATTTTTCTGTATATTAGGACTCTCATTAGATATATCCTGCTTCGAAATTCTGATTCTTTTTAAAACTTTCCAAGATGCTCTGTAGAATTTTGAGATTGAGGACTCGTGTAACCCAGATTCCTTATTCTTTCTTCACAAAAGATCATGCTGTTGCCTGTAAATAAGGACAACTTTTTCCAGATTCATGCTCGAAAACACCATGAATCGTGTTTAGCCCATAGCAAGATACCTTAAGCTTTTTTGGTTTGAGGACCCGAGTATGCAGCTTCCTTATTCTTACTTAGCAATAGGCAGTAAAGTTTCCTTTATGTGAGGACTCCCATTACCCAGATTCCTACTTCAAAAACCTGATTCGTGGTTACGTCTTAGGAAGATGGTCTGTAGTTTTTGGAATTGAGGAGTCATATAAGGAAGTTTCCTTATACTTCCTTAGCAATATGACGTGTAATTTCCTGTATATGACGACCTCCATTACCCAGCTGCCTGCTTCAGTCTGCAGGATGCCGAGACAGTTCCTGGTGACCGATAATTCCATGTTTTTGGATATGAAGAGAAAGACGTCCATAATATTCTTTGGTAACTGGAATCCAAGATTCCTGGTTCCCCTTCAGAAGACCTCCCCAATATGTGTAATATTCCAAACCCAAAACCCCAATTCCTACCTGCCCACCCACGAGAATTTTCT
>NW_007250772.1:0-663 GCF_000164805.1 Carlito syrichta | reverse complement strand
CGGATTTTCTTTTAATTCTCAGTAAGATGCCCTGATTTTTCCACTCGATTTGGATTGCAAATTCAGTATGTCAAAAGACAGATTCCCAGAAGTATCCTAGGTTCGTGGATTACATGATTCCTAGTTACCATTAAAAGTACGTAGTAAACATTTGTCAAGTGCAAAACCCTTGTCCCATCTCTAAATAAAAAGAGACACAGAAGGGGAAGGATTACAGGGTTCACCATAAGACCAGAGTTAAATCAAATATGGCAAGAAGATTATTTTTGTCCTGGAATCTGGCCTTAGTTGTTCTGAGGAACCTAACGAACTTGGAGAGCCCAATACCATTTACAATTTTTAAGAGGACCAGAATGTTGATGGAGTCCTGAAATGACCAATTCATAATATGCGAATGCCAAATTGCACTGAAACATTTGGGGAGCTCGAAGATCTGTTTCTTGTTTGCCCCATAGCAGAAAACCTGAGAATTTTTTGGATTGAGGGCGTGTAAACAATGATTCTTTATTCGTACTTAGCTGGAGGCCAAGTAGTGTCCTGTATGTGAGGACTCTCTTTCCCTTGATTCCTGTTTCGAAACTCTGATTCTTATTTAGACTTTTGTAAGAAGTCATGTAGATTTTTTGCTAGAGGAACCGTGGAAAACAGATTTCTTCTATTTTA
>NW_007250771.1:5308-6295 GCF_000164805.1 Carlito syrichta | reverse complement strand
CTGTTGGGAGCCAACATCTATAGCTACATGGCGGAGGCCTGTAAAGGCCCATCTGGAAGATCGCCTCTGACATAGGATATCAGTTATACCTATAATATTGGCAGGTGATTAGTGACCAGTGTGCATACATGGCAGGAAAATTTATAAGTAAATCTCTATACACCTGATGGAAAGTTGCACAGTAGAATTATTTTATATGACCTTGTCCCTGCTAAGTTGTACTTCTTTCTAGATATTTTTTACTTCTATTTCCTTGTAGACTGGTTAGTCAGCTCTTGTTCCCAAAGGCAGTTTCTCCTAGGATTAAGATTAGAAACTAAATTATCATAATAGTTTTATTACCCTGCCCCTAGCCAGGCAGGACATTTTTCTAGTTTCGTTACATGCCGAAACTCTGTTTGCTTCAGCCCGATGTCATAACCGTGCAGCCCATTATCCAAGAGTGTGAGAGCTACTATTTGATTTTTAGAATAGACTTGTTTGAATAAAACATACATTTAAGATGATACAATTTACATCAAAAAGATTTAAACAGTAATAAGCATTCATAGAAAACTTTTAAGTTTTGTTTGAGCTTTTAAGTTTCCTTTTCTCAGATTATGACTGTAGTTCCTATTCCTGTAGGCCAATTTTAAGATCCTTTAATTAGTATACCGAAATTTTCCCAACGGTGCTGTCTTTGTTTCTAATATGAAAATAGGAAATTTTACACATAGCCATGTATTAATATACTAGGAAAAAAGATTTAAGTTTTGGGTTAAAGTCGTCATTTTATTAGAATAGAATGAGAAATATGGTGTTATGATTTTAAAAATCATACGTTAATGATAATTATAAGATTTAATGATAAGGTATTAGCTTAATAGGATAAAGCATAGTATTAAAGGCCAATCATTAGATTATATAAAAATTAAAGTTTAGACATAGGAAATTCACTTAAGTCATGGTTAGGTTTTATAGTTTAAGAATAAGTTTTAATTGTTATAG
>NW_007250771.1:1541-4748 GCF_000164805.1 Carlito syrichta | reverse complement strand
AGGACAAGTTTTGTTTTTCTTTAAGTATTTCACATAAAATTAGTCAAAGTAGCTTTTAATCAAATCGTTGATTTAATCATTTATCTCTATTGATCAGAAAAATCATGTAAGGACAAATTTTTTTGTCTATTTTGACAAGAGGTTAAATCCCCTTATAGGTTATTACTGTCTGTAGATTACAATCAATATTTTAAAGTGCTGATTCTATTGTATTTTTGTTCTCAGAGAATTCATATATGTTTATAATTTTGTGATAAAATTCTCCTAAGTTCAATATAATTCCTCAGTTAATTATTATTCCTATGATGCCATTGTCTCAGTCATGGAATTTTAAAAAACCAATTGCATTTATTTTTATAATGTTTATAAAATCTGTACAAAATCTCAGTTACAATAGTTTTCACACTCTATTCTTTAACTTCTTTTATATAACATGAAAAAAATAGGTATGTATTATATATAGGCTATAAATTTTGTCCATACAAAGCTCTAAATTGTTTTTCTTTTCTTTTTGAGAGAGAAAGTATTACTTTGACAGAATGCCAATCATTGTAGTCAGGTGGGATATGCTGTTTTGCATGTGAGAATAAGTGAGTTTACATTACAGTATTGTATCTTGGCTTTTATAGTACCTGCATAATTCCTGTATGTATTTTTGAGTTGGAGTCTCACTCTGTCACCCAGACTGGAGTGGAGTGGCCACTTCTGGCCACCGCAGCCTCGACCTGTTGAGTTCCGGTAATTCTCCTGCCTCAGCCTTCCAAGTAACTGGAACACAGGCATGCGCTACCATGCTTGGCTAATCTTTGATTTTTATTGTAGATATGAGGTTTCACCAAGCTGCCCAGGTGGGTCTTGAACCCATGGGCTCAGGCAATTCACTCACCTCAGCCTCCCAAAGGTGCAGGATTACAGGCTGAGCCACCAAGCCCGGCTTATTTTTGAGATATTTAAATGTGAATATGAAAAGAGCTTATGAAACTACAAAAAGAAAAGACAAACAAAAAACGGCTAAGAATATTGAATGTTGGTAGGGTGTGGCTGTAGTTCCAGCTACTTGGAAGGTTAAGGTGGAAGGATCACTGGAGCCCAGCAGGTTGAGGCTGCAGTGGCCAGGAGCAGCAACTGCACTCCAGTCTGAGTGACAGAGTGAGAATTCAACTGAAAAAAAAAATGGATTGAAGGCCTGGGTAGATATTTGTTTTAAAAAGGCACACAATTAGCCAAAAGATATAAACTAAGAATTTTAGAACAAGAAGAAAAGTCTTTCAAATTAACCCTTTAAGAACACAATACAGAAAGAAGAATCAGAGGAATGGGAACAAGTCTCCAAGAAATGTGAAATTAAGGGGCAACCCCTTCATGTCCCCTCCCACTATGGGAGCTTTTCTGTTCTCTCAATAAATACTGCTTTCTCAATTTTAAAAAAGAAAGAAAGAAATGTGAGATTATGTAAAATATCCAACCTTAGTCTCATAGTTGTTCCTGAGGAAGAAGAGAGAGCAAAGTGTTTAGAAAACCTATCTGAGAGAAAAATTTAGGTAAACTTCCCTGGTGTTGCCAGAGATTGAAACATCTAGATGTAAGAAGACCAAAGATTTCCTGGCAAATTCCCTGTCAAAAGATCATGCTCAAGGCACAGAGTTAGGTTATATGGAGTCATTGAGCAAAGAAGAATTCTAAGAGCATTGAGATAAAAGCATTCAATTGCTTATAAAGGCAGAGCTATCAGACTAACTGCAGATTTCTCAGCAGAAACTCTACAAGCTAGAGGGGACTTGGGCCCTAACATCAATCCCCTCAAACAGAATAACTGTCAGTAAAAATTTTGCATTTCACATAATGAAGTCTTTTTTTTTTTAGTTGGAATCTCTGTCACCCAGACTGAAGTGCAGTGGCATGATCCTGGCCACTGCAGCCTCGACCTGCTGGGCTCCAGCCATTCTTCTACCTCAGCCTTCCAGGTAGCTGGAACTACAGGTGTGCGCTACCATGCTGGGCTAATTTTTTAATTTATTGTAGAGATGAGGTCTCGCCAAGTTGCCCAGGTGGGTCTCCAATCCGCAGGCTCAAGCAATCCACTCACCTCAGCCTCTGAAAGCATGGGATTACCGGCTGAACCACCGATCCGGGCTGCAAATGAAGTCTTATAAAGGAAAATGAAATAGAAACTTTCTGAGAAAAGCAAATGCTGAGGGAATTTGTCATCATGAGACTGGTTCTACAAAAAATATTAAAAGGAATTATAAACATTGAAACAGAAGATAAAAATTCATCACTAAAGCAACACTGGAAATTATAAAGCTCACAGAACCCATAGAATACCAATGCAATGGAGAAAACAAAGCAGCTAGGTAAAATTCAACATACTAAATGGAGCATTACTTTACACGTCAGTACTAAGACTTAATCACAGTTTCAATGCCCAATGAAAAATGAATAAATCAACAGAATGGATTAAACAAAAAACACAATCTAAACATCTGCTGCTTTCAAAGGACTTATCAACAGAGACACCTTTAGACTCAAGGTAAAAAAGTGGGTAAAAAATGTTCCATGTAATTGAAAACCAAAATCAAACAATAGTAACCATTCTTATACCAGTAAGCAGACTTTATGTTAACAACAGCAAAACAAGACAAGTAGAGTCATTATACAATGATAGAGGTATCAATCGAACAAGATATAGTAATCTGAATATGAAAAGAGCTAATAAAAAACAAAATACAGAAAAAAAAGACAAAATATTGAATGGCAGTTGCTGACAAAACTTTTCAATGCATAAGAAATACATTAAATTCATAAATAATGCAGGGAAAGGTTTTATTGGTCAGGTCTTTCTGTGCTGCAGGTGACAAACACTCAATTTCACAGTCTAAGGCAAGCAACAGAAGAAACACAAGACCTTTCACTGAATTATGGGACTCAGCTACAAGAGGTTCATGCAAAGTTGGATCTAGGGTTCCAGATGAGTTAGAGTCTCAGTCAATCTCTCTCTTTCTTGCTGTCTCTCTCTCTCTATCTCTATCTCTGTCTCTCTCATCTGCTTTCTATAAAATATTTTAGAAAATTTTGTTCAACAGCAGCAACTGACATAGTTGCAATTCATTGTTTCACTATTCCTGGTGAAAACAACATATTTGCTTCTTGATAACTCTGAAAATATCTCAAATCATTTATAGTTTGCCAGGCATTGAATTGTGTGGC
>NW_007250771.1:0-604 GCF_000164805.1 Carlito syrichta | reverse complement strand
TGATAGTGTGACCAAAATTAATAGAAAGCAATGGCCAAAGAAACATTTGGCACCCAGACTTTTCAGGGGTTATTTTTATGTGACAATGTACAAATTATTTCAATCATCTTGTTAACACACATCATCTGGAAAATAAATATACTCAGGCACATAATTTAAATTTTCTTCATAATACTAATGATAATTTATGAACGCTTGCTATTTGAAGATCTCTGAATTAATCATCTTACCATGATGAATTTGTTTAATCTTCACAATGACCCCATTATGTAGACCCCACTATGTAGACTCTTTAACTTAAAGGGTGGCATTAATCAGCAACTTTTAACAAGTATCATCGGAATATTGTTTAAAAATGCAGATAATCAGTTTCCATACTACACTGAGTTAAGGAGCATGAATTTGAAAGAGATTCAAAGATAATAAATTTGTGGAATCAGTTTTGAGAAGCCCTGATGTACAAATACTATTAATATCATCACTTTATAGAAATCTTACCAAACAGCTGCAATAGTTTCTTCAAGATCAATCAGTTAAAATGTGATAAAACAAGTTTTTACCAAGGGAATTGGACCAAGCTCTTAGCCACTTTTCTGGTACCTTA
>NW_007250770.1:3105-3864 GCF_000164805.1 Carlito syrichta | reverse complement strand
CTTAACTAGATGGGCTGTTTTCTAGCCAGTTGAATTAACTAGCTTGCTACATAACTACATAGCTATGTACATAGCTACATAGCTAGCCAGCTGACTATCCAGCTGAATTAACTAGGTGACTTATCTAGCTAGCCAGCTGACTTAACTAGCTGAAATAACTAGCTAGCCAGCTGGCTGCTCATCTGACATAACTAGCTTTTTAACTAGCTAGGCAGCTAGCTAGACAACTGAATCAACGTGCTGACTTAAATAGCTATTCAACTGGTTAGCCAGCTGACTAAACTAGCTGAATTAACTACTGGCCAGCTGGCTAGACAACTGAGTTAATTGCCTAGCTACCTAGCTAGCCTGCAGGCTAGCCAGCTGACTTAACTAGCTGACATAACTAGATAGCCTGATGTCTAGCCATGTGACTTAACTAGGTACCTTCCTACATAGCCCGCTGGCTTGACAGCTGACTTAACTACGTAACTACCTAGCTAATCTCCTGGCCAGTGAGCTGAATTAACTATGTAATTTAAGTACTATCCAGCTGACTAGTCAGCTGATTTAACTAGATAGCTACCCTGACAGGCATCTGGATAGTAATCAGATATAACTAACAGACAACTAGCTAGCCAGCTGATATAACTACCTGACTTAATTAGGTAGCTACCTGGCTAGCCAACTGACTTTACTATTTGATTTAATTAGCAGCTACCTAGCAAGCCAGCTGGCTGGCCAGCTGACTTAACTAGCTGACTTAGCCAGCTATCCAGG
>NW_007250770.1:0-2225 GCF_000164805.1 Carlito syrichta | reverse complement strand
GCTATCTTCTCAACTAGGCAACTGGCTAGACAGCTGACTTAACTTGCTGACTTTTCTAGCTAGCAAGCTGATTTAACTAGCTTACTTAACCAGCTGGCTATCTAGCTAGCCAGTTGCATTAACTAGCTGTCTTAACCATGTAGATACCTATCTAACTATCTAGCTAGCCAACTGCCTTAACTAGCTACCTAGTTGACATAACTAGCTGGCCTATTTAGCTAGCTTCCTAGCCAGCCAGCTGACTTAACTAGCTGAAATAACTAGCTAGCCAGATGGCTAGCCTTCTAACTTAACTAGCTTTTTAATAAGCAAACCAGCTGCATAGCCCACAGAATTAATGATTTGACTTAGCGACCTAGCATGCTGGTTGCCAGCTGACTTATCCTTCTGACATATACAGCTACTCAGCTGGCTACCCAGAAGACTTAACTAGCTGGCTACCTATCTAGCCAGCTGGCTAGCCAGTTGACTTACCTAGCTGACAAGCTAGCAAGCTGGGTAGCCAGCTAACTTATCTCATTAGCTACATACTTAGCCAGCAGGCTACCCAGCTGACTTAACTAGGTGAATTGAACAGTTAGCCTGCTGGCTAGCAAGCTGAATTGTCTAGCTAGCTACCTACCTACGCAGCTGGTTAGACAGCTGACTGAACTCGGTGATTTAACCAGCTAGCCAGTTGGCTAGCCAGCTGACTTAATTTGCTCACATCACTAGCTAGGAAGGTAGCTATCTAAGCTGACTTAAATAGCTAGCAACCTACCATGCCAGTTGGCTACCCTGCTTTCTTAACTAGCTGAATTAACCAGATATCCAACTGCCGAACAAACTGATTTAACTAGTTCGCTACCTATCTAGCAAGCTGGCTAGCCAGCTGACTTAACTAGCTGACTTAACTAGCTAGCTACCTAGTTAGCTAGCTGATTTAATAGTTAACTAACTAACTAGCTACCTAGCTAGCCAGCTGACTTAAATAGTAAGCTAACCAGGTAGCTACCTAGGATACAAGTTGACTTAAATAGTTAGCTGCCTAGCTAGCTGACTTAATCAGATAGCTAACCAGTTAGCTTACTCGTTATCTAACGTGCTAGCTAGCTGACTTAATCTGACTTAACTTACTAGTAAATGAGCTATCTAGCTGACTCAAACAGCCGACTTAAATCTTTAGCTAACTAGCTGACTCATCCAGCTGACTTATTTCATTAACTAACTAGCTAGCTAGCCTACTCAAGCAACTGACTCAACTCGTTTGCTAACTAGTTAGCTAGCTGACTCAACTAGCTGACTTCATCCATTAGTTAACTAGCTATCTTTCTGACTCAACCTGCTTACTTAACCCATTAGCTAGCTAGCAAGCTTCCTGTCTTAACCAGCTGACTAAATTAGAAAGCTGACTTAACTAGCTGACTTAGCTAGGTGACTTAACTACTTAGCTAGCCGACTTAACTGGTCGACTTAACTTGTTATCTCGCTGACTTAACTACCTGAATTCAATAGTTAGCTAACTATTTAACTAGCTGTGTATCTACCTGATTTAATGATTAGCTATCTAACTAGGTAGCAGACTCAAGTAGCTGACTTAAATAGTTAGCTAACTAGTGAGCTAGCTGACTTAGCTAGCTGACAAATCTAGCTAGCTTGCTAGCTAGCTGACTTAGATAGCTGACTTAACTAGTTGGCTAATGAGGTAGCTAGCTGACTTAATGAGTTGGTTAATGAGTTAGCTAACTGTTTTAACTAGTTGTTAAACCAGTTACGTAGATGACAACTAGTTGGTTAAGGAGTTAGCTAGGTGTCTTAACTTGTTGGCTGACAAGTCGGCTGACAATTTAGCTGGTTAAACAAGTTGGCTGACTACTCGACTGACTTGTTAGCTGGCTTAACAAGTCGGCCGAATATTCGTCCAACTAGTTAGCTGTGTTAACTAGTTGACTGACGTGTAGGCCCACTAGTTAGCTCACTTAACCAGTTGGCTGGCTGGTTTGCTGACCTAATTAGTCGGCCAACTAGCTGGTCAAATAGTTAGCTGGTATAACTATTCGGCCGACTAGTTATCTGAGCTAACTTGTAGGGTATAAGGTGTGCCGACTAGTGGACCAATTTGTTAACTGTTAACTACTTGGCCGTCTAGTCTGCCTACAGGTTAGCTGACTTAACTAGTCGTCTGAAAAGTGAGCCGACATATGAGCTGACTGAACTAGTCTGCCAACAAGTGACACTGGTCAGCT
>NW_007250769.1:23514-24776 GCF_000164805.1 Carlito syrichta | reverse complement strand
AAAAGAGACATAAGACTAGAATGGAAAAGTTATCACGTAGGGATCTGGATGGCATCTTCTATATCCTGAGAAGGGGCTCCAGGGGATGGGCAGCAACAGTGCTCCTGGTGTTTATTAACTTGTTTTAAATAACAGCTTTATTGCAGTATAATTCACATACCATACAAGTCACATGTTTAAAGTATATAACTCAATGGTTGCACAGATTTTATAACAAACATTTTTATCTTCCCCAAAAGAAACCCCATCCCCATTGGCAGTCACTCCCCATTTTCCCTCAAACCTCAGCCCCAGCCCTAGGTAGCCACTAACCTGCTTTCTATGTCTCTAGCTTTGCCGATTCTGGACATTTCACATAAATGGAATCACACAATGTTGGGTCTTTAGTGGCTGGTTTCATTTGCTTTGCATATTCTTTCCTTTTTTTTTGAGTTGGAGTCTCACTCTGTCACTCAGACTGGAGTGCAGTGGCCGCTCCCGACCACTGCAGCCTCGACCTGCTGGGGTCCGGTGATCCTTCCGCCTCAGCCTTCCAAGTAGCTGGAACTACAGGCATGCGCTACCTCGCCCGGCTGATTTTTTTGATTTATTGTAGAGATGAGGTCTCGCTGCCCAGGCGGGTCTCGAACCCGCGGGCTCAGCAATCCACTCACCTCAGCCTCCCAAAGGCGCGGGATTACAGGCTGAGCCACCGAAACCGGCCTGCAGATTCTTTTCAATGCAGGTCCATGCTATAGCATGAATCTGTACTTCACTCTTCTTACTCTAAGTAATATTCTGTTGCATGGAACACTACGTTTTGTTTATTTGTTTGCCAGATGATAGACTTTTTGGTCATTTCTGCTTTTTTGGCTGTTATAAATAGTGCTGCTATACACATTTATGGACAAAAGTTTTCATTTCTACATGCCTAAGAGTGAAAATGCTAGGTCACATGGGCACTTGACTTTTTTTTTTTTTTGAGTTGGAGTCTCACTCCGTCAACCAGGCTGGAGTGCAGTGGCATGCTCACGGCCACCACAGCCTCAAACTGTTGGGCTCAGGCAATCCTTCCATCTCAGTCTTCCAAGAAGCTGGAACTACAGACGCATGCCCACATCCGGCTAATTTTTGTGATTTATTGTAGAGAAGAGGGTTCACCAAGTTGCCCAGACTGGTCTCGAACTCCTGGACTCAGGCAATCCTCTCGCCTCAGCCTACCAAAGTGCTGGGATTACAGGCTGAGCCACCGTGCCTGACCAGCACTTGATATTTAAACTTTC
>NW_007250769.1:13709-22731 GCF_000164805.1 Carlito syrichta | reverse complement strand
AAACAATTGACCATAAATGTGAAGATCTTTCTCTGGGCTCTGAATGCCGTTCCACCGATCTGTATATCTATCCTCATACCAGTGTTGCGCTGTATTGATTATTGTTGCTTTGTAGTAAGTTTTGAAATCAGGAAATGCAAGTCCTCCTATTTCATCCGTTTTCAAGAGTGTTTTGGCTATTCTGGGTCCCATGAGTTTCCACATGAATTTTAGAATCAGCTTGTCAATTTCTGCAAAAAAAAAGCCAGCTGGAATTTTCATAGGGATTATGTTGACTCTATAGATTAATTTGGGAGCAACAGCATCATAACAATACTAAGTCTTCCAATCCATGAACATAAGATATCTTTCCATTTACTTACACCTTCTTTGATCTTTTTCCAAAAATATTTTGTAGTTTTCAGAATAAAAGTCTTGCATTTCTTTTGTTGAATTTATCCCTAAGCTTTTTATTTTTTTCAATTCTACAGTAAACTGAATTGCTTTCTTAATTCCACTTTCAGAATGTTCCTGGCAAGTATATAGAGATGCAATTAATTTTTCTACAGTGGTCTTGTATCCTAGAACCTTGCTGAACTTATCAGCTCCAGTAGATTTTAACGTAATTGCTTGGGATTTTTTACGTACAAGATCATGTCATCTGAAAAGAGAGTTTTACTTCTTACTTCCCAATCTAGGTGCCTTTTTCCTCTTCTTGCCTAACCACTCTGGCTAGATCCTCCAGTACAATGTTAACAAAAGCGGCAAGAGTGGATACTCTTGTCTCATTCCTTATCTTACAGAAAAGGCTTTCTGTCTTGCACCATTAAGTATGTTAGCTATTGGGGTTTAAGTTGAAAAACTTTAGCCTGAAATCTATAACATTCCAAGACTTCTACAAGTAGTAAAGAGAAAGGAATCACCTACAAATTTCTATACACAAAAATGGGCACAGAAAGAAAACAGACCCGAAGAAAGTAGATATCATTTACCACTTCCCCTGGACTGCCCTTGGACTATGGGATGCACTCTGCCCCCTTCTGGAAGAACAGAGGATGATGGACCCTTGGGGTTCAACAAGACTCAGTTGTGTTTGTTCTCCAACCTGCTTCTACCAGTTGTACTTATGCAATGACATAACTTAATTACATTTTATGTAAACTGCCGGAACAGGAATTAAAAGGAGTTGCTTTAGGAAACAGAGTTGAATGTTTTGGGAAGATGGCTGTTCCATTAGGCATAGACAAAATTACTGTTATCAGGGGGGCATGAAAATCTGCAAGCATCTGACACCATTCCTACTTCACTTGACAGAAAGAGAAATCGAGAATCTCAGAAAATGCATTAAAGGTGTGGAGAATGCCACAAAGATAACGGAGGACATCATCCAGTGAAGCCAGAATCCGATAAAGGTCTTGGTCCTAAATCGAGTCATGGGGGAATTAATGCGTTTCATATTTAAATGAAATATTTATGTCCAAGTAAAATGCACAATATATATGTATCATTTTTACAATCCCCTTGCTAATCTTTTTTTTTTTTTGAGCAGGAGTCTCACTCTGTCACCCAGGCTGGAGTGCAGTAGCACATTCAGGGCCACCGCAGCCTCGACCCGCTGGGCTCAGGCAATTCTTCCCCTCTCAGCCTCTCAAGTAGCTGGAACTATAGGCATGCGCCACCACACCTGGCTATTTTTTTTTTATTTATTGTAGAGACAAGGTCTTGTGGAGTTGCCCAGGCTGGTCTCAAACCCCTGGGCTCAGGTAATCATCTCGCCTCCACCTCCTCAAGTACCGGGATTACAGGCATGAGCCACTACAACCAGTTAATCATCTTCTTCAGTGGCACCAACTGCCTGCCAGATCATCACTCAAATACATGGTGGTTATTTGAGCAGGTGTGACAAGACATCTTTTTTTTCTCTCTCCTTACTGTTTAGTACTCTCAAGACATTCTAATGATTATGGAGTACCTTTCTGGAACAGAAAAAGTATGTAAAATTTATTTGTAAAGATTCCAATTCTGTGACTGCCTGGTAATAACGTGAAGAAATTCAGAAAAGCTGCACTGCCCTGGCCAGCGTTGTTACTGCAGCCAAGAAACTGCCCCAATGCCATAGAGATAAACAAGCAGAAAAGGGGCAAAAGAACAACATAAAGACTACTAGTAAGATGATCAGACTCACGTGCCTGGCTACTTTCATTGAAAGCTGATAAAACACTAACATAGTTAGTGAATGTGGTTGAAATTCAGACAGGCACTTTGACTGAGTTCTCTGGTTCAGCCGACGGGCGCCCTGAGAGGCAGACTTGCTTCTGGAAAGAAGGCCAGGCTATTGGACCAGACGGGCGCAAGGAACATCATACCACACAAATCTGGATTTCCTGGGAGATGCCAGACTCCAGAGTGTTTTTAAAGAAACACAATGTTGTCACTCTGATGTGTACAAAATAACTGGATTAAGAAGTCTGTCTCCCTGCCCTGCCCTGCTGAACTCCATCTTGCTTTTCTGTCCTAGCAGCACGCTAGGCTCACAGTAGGTATCTAATAACTGAATGAGAGCATGAATGAATGCAAGCTTAAGTGTGACTCAGGACACTGGGCCTTCTTCTTCTGGTATAAATGGTCCTGGCACTGTGCTCTGCCCCTCCCCCCCCCATTCTCACATTTTCTTAGGTTTGAAATACAGTTTGCGAGACCTGGCCCCATCTGAATTAATGAGGACACAGAAGTGAAGGGCCCGGGGAGCAGAGCATTAAATTGGTACAGCCCACGGGACCACAGTGGGTCCCAGTGAGACAAAGGGAGGCTCAGGGAATGCCCCAGACCTGGATAAAAGCCACAGTGTCATGGAAAGAGCTGCTAGGAGGTGTGTTTAAGCCTGGAGGGGAGCAGGGCAGGTGGAAGGACCAGGCGGCCTGAGCGGGGCCTGCAGGAAGCGCAGGGTGGTTGCTTGGGCCTGATACCCACAGATCAGAACCCGGAGCCCGAGTGGCAGGAGACACTTCCAAAGGAAGAACATGGATGTAGCCACTTTGAACCTTTTTCCACACCTGGGGCTGGAGCTTGGGCGTAATGACCATTACCAGGCGTTAGGAGTCACATTTCATCCCCTCCTAAAATCACAGTGATTCAAGTCAGCTCCGGAAGAAGTATTTGCTAAATGCCCCCACCCCCCACCCCACTGTCTGCCATGTGATTCTGAGACAAGGCATGTGATTCTGCCTGGCTTGGAGAATGACTCGACGGATGGGCTCCAAAGAGGCAGGCTGGGTGTCTGAACCACCAAACTCATGACCGAAGGAGTGAGTCGTTTCAAAGAACAGGTGCCCACCACACGGGTGGCAGAGCCCAAGGAGGCACACTCCCTTACTGAGGCTGACCAGCATGTCAGGCTGAACTTGTAAAGGGTGGCTACCACTGACAGCAATGTCTGGGGGTGTCGTGGAGACTTCTGGGAGCAAATTCCAGGGATGCCATTCTCAGCTTATCCATGAGCACTGTGTTCCTCTGAGGATGAAAACAGTTTGCACCACACTGCAAGCAAATATAAATCCCTTAGATACGGGTTTGGGCGGGTGGGTGGGGTGCTAGAGACAGAGAGAGGAACAAATGTTTAGAATCTCACATCCTCAAGAGCGGTCCTGGCCCCAGTTAGAGGGAGAGAGAGGAAGGGGGAGGGCGGTGCCTGTGACCATCTGCGTTGGGGAGGGGGTGTCAGAGGACCACAGCAGACAGGGGGCAGGAAACAGGGGGGAAAAGCAAGAAACATTTCCATTCTCATTTGTATACTATCCTGTTGAAAATCCAGTACATTCAGTTCTGCTTGATGATGTCAACGCCTGCCACTAGAAACACTCTCCCTGCATGTAATCACCATAAATAACACCAGTCCTGGGGGCTGTGGTGCTTAGCTTGGTTGGCCATTTATCCCAACTGGACAGCACTTAGCAGATCATTTACGCCCTGGCTGGTTCAAGACACGGACCCCCGCAAGGGTATCTAGAGGGTTAAAAGTCTCTACGAGACAGAACTGCCTCCTGATTCAAAAAGGGGAAAAAGCACAAAGGGGAGGGATGGGCAGACTTCGGTAGTATCTAAGGATGAGGGATGCCTCCCTGACTCTGCAGCCCAGTCCTGGGCAAGGCAACTGTCCCCTTCTGCCTCCACCCAATCCAGGACGAAGGTTTTCCCACCACACCCCCAGAGTTTCCTGGCCTAGTCTGTGCTGTAGTGTGACCACCTTGTCCACAGTGCAACTGAGACAGAACACTGGGGAGGCCCCTCATGATCCCACACACCCTCACATCACCACTCTCTGCTCCTTGACTTCCTCCTCCTCTCTACCTCTCAAAGAAGGGCACAGGCCAGGCGCGGTGGCTCATGTCTATAATCCCAGCACTTTGGGAGGCCAAGGTGACAGGATTGCCTGAGACCCTAGGTTCGAGATCAGCCTGGGTAACTTGGTGAGACCTCATCTCCACAATAAATCAAAAAATTAGCTGGGCGTGGTGGTGCGTGCCTATAGTTCCAGCTACTTGGAAGGCTGAGGTGGAAGGATCACCTGAGCTCAGCAGGTCAAGGCTGAGGTGGTCGTGAGTGTGCCACTGCACTCCAGTCTGGGAGACAGAGTGAGACTACAACTCAAAAAAAAAAAGAAGGGGCCAGGCTCAGCGGCTCAGCCTGTAATCCCGCGCTTTGGAAGGCTGGTGTGAGTGAATTGCCTGAGCCCACAGGTTCGAGACCCGTCCAGGCAACTTGGCGAGACCTCATCTCTACAATAAATCAAAAATTAGCCAGGTGTGGTAGTACACACCTATAAATCCAGCTACTTAGAAGGCTGAGGCGGAAGGATCACTGGAGCCCAGCAGGTCGAGGCTGCAGTGGCCGGGAGCATGCCACTACACTCCAGTCTGGGCAACAGAGTAAGACTCAAACCCCCCAAAAAAGAAGGGCACAGATGCAGCCAGTGCCTGCTGGAAGCCCCAACCCCTGCTCTGACCAAGGGAGAGCTGAGGGCCGAGAGGTATTGAACACACATGTGTGCACATGCCTTGCTTTCTCTCATACCTGCACAAACACATATACACCAAGAGCACACGCTCAAACATGCCCACAGACTCACACTTCCCTTTATTTCCACAACGAATCTTCCTGGTTTGAACAAACAGACCATCTCTGTGCTCATGCTACTTGGGAAATCTTCCAAAATACGGCAAAATGTTCTCAGTGGTTGCCCCTTTGGTGGTGGGGAAGGGGTGTTATAAATTATTGTCCTCTGGTTTCTTTATATTTTAAAAATATTCTATGGTGACAGGCACATATCATATTTATATTCAGAAAAAGATAGAGTATACACACTTTTTTTAAAGTCAGGGTCTCTCTCTGTCGCCCAGGCTGGAGTGCAGAGGCATGATCCCGGCTCACTGCAGCCTCAATCTCCTGGACTCAGGCTATCCTTCCACCTCAGTCTCCCAAGAAGCTGGGACGACAGGCAGGTACCACCACACATGGTTAATTTTTGTATTTTTTTGTAGGGACAAAGTCTCACTATGTTGCCCAGGCTGGTTTGGAACTCCTGGGCTCAAGTGATTCTCCAGCCTCAGCTTCCCCAAGGGATTACAGGTGTGAGCCACTGTGCCTAGACTAATGTGTTAAAGTGTTTCTAAGACAATAAATAGCACCATATATTAATCTCACATTGATCTACACAACAGCACTGTGAAGTAGCAGTTTCATTTTACAAATGAATAAACGAGAACTTGAGAGAGCTGGGCAAGCTCAGTTAGCAAGTGGCAAAAACTGAGAGCAGTCTCGTCACTCCTGGGAAAAGGGTTCCGCCATTGTTTCTCCAAGACAGACAGAGAGACAGAGCAAGAGAGACAGAGAGAGCAAGAGAGAACAAGACAGTGAGAGAGAATGAGAGAGACAAAGAGAGAGTGAGAGAAAGACAGAGAGAGACAGAGTGAGGGACAGAGACAGAATGAGAGACAGAGGAAGAGAGAGAAAGACAGAGACAGAGAGAAAGAAAGAGAGAGTGAAACAGAGAGAGACAGAGAGAGAGAAAGGAAGAGAGAGACAGACAGAGAGAAGGGGAAAGAGAGAGTGAGAAACAGAGACAGAGAGACAGAGTGAGAGGCAGAAAGACAGAGAGAGACAGAGAAAGAAAATGAGAGACAGAGACAGACTGAATGAAAGAGAAAGACAGAGAGACAGAGTGAGAGGCAGAAAGACAGAGAGAAACAGAGAGAGACAGAGAAAGAGTGAGACAGAGACAGACAGAATGAGAGACAGAAAGACAGAGAGACAGAGAGACAGAAAGAGGGAGAAAGGAGAGACAGAGATAGAGAGAGAAGGGGAGAGAGACATACAGAGAGAAAGAGAGACATGCACAGAGACAGAGCAAGTGAGTATGTCTGGGAGGTGGGGGAAGAGTATGTGGGGGTGCAAGAAGCCCGTCTTAGTCATTTGATTATAAAATATTTCTGAGCCACCAGATGGTATAATAGTGACTGCAGATGCCCGATCGCTTTTCTTTATTTTTTTGCACAGGGCTCCATTTCAGGCCTGAAGAGTGACATCCAAGAAGCTGTTCTGGAGTTCCAGAAAGACAATAACGGCACAGCTTCGGAAACCTGGCCCAAGGCACCCGCTTGACAGATGTGCACTCACTCTGCTTCCTGGGAAAAGAGGCCTTCTGCTCATCCCGAGGCACCTGGAGACATTTTGGGGGCGCTTGCTGGCGCTTGGCCTGCCTGAGCTGGGCTGGGATCTGGGCTTGTTGCATAATTAACCCTTGGCTCAGGCCACCACACACCCGCACAGACAGCAGCAAAGGCTGTGGGGAGAGCGAGCATCAAAGACCACGTCCCCAGGGTCCTCTGAGCCAAGGGCCGCGCCTTGGAGATCAAAGCCACAGGGTTGATGGGTTCACCACTGCCCTCCCTCCTCCTCCCTGGCTTGGCTTGCTCTGCCTGTTTCGTGTTTTGTTTAGTTTTTAATAAGGAGACTTCCTCCCTGCTCCTTCAACGACTCCATAACCTGGGTAGAAAGCAACAGGTGCCTGCGGTGGCTCACACCTGTACTCCCAGCACTTTGGGAGGTTGAGGCGAGAGGATGGCCTGAGCCAAAGGGCTAGAGACCAGCCTGGGCAACTTGGCAAGACCCCATCTTTACAATAAATCAAAAAATTAGCCAGGTGTCGTGGCGCACACCGTAGTTTCAGTTACTTGGAAGGCTGAGGTGGAAGGATTGCCTGAGAGCAGCAGGTTGAGGCTGCGGTGGCCCTGAGCGTGCCACTGCACTCCAGCCTGGGTGGCAGAGCGAGACTCTGACTCAAAAAAAAAAAAGAAAGAAAGAAAACAGCAACAGGCTCAGGGCTCTGTGCTGGACCCATAGCCTGACAACCAGTGCTCTCCAGGTCTGAAGTCGCGCTGCAGAGAACCAGCCCACCCGTCCTCCCCAGAGCCAGGGGGCAGGGGCCTTCACCATGGGCCGTATGTTCAGTCCCGCAGACTGAGCCGTCTTCTCTTTCTGCCCTAGTCTCCCTTCTCTCCCTGCCCTAGTCTCCCTTCTCTCCCCTCACCCGAATCACCTCCACCACAAGAGAACGGCGGAAAGATCTTACATGTCATCTGCCACCAATCTAAAAGCCCCTTGGCAAGAGATGGGGTCTTCAAATTTGGTTCAGTCCAGCTCCAGTCCGATCACTCAAACTTGACATTGGCCATGCTCAATCCAGCATCTGCAGTCAAAGGCAGTGGCTGCTTGCGAACCCATATGCCAGAGGTCCCAGCTGAAGCCACGTCCACCCTAAAAAGTGCTACAGACCTCAAGAAACCTCCGAGTTCAGAAGCAAAAGAAAGAAAGACCTTGGGAACGACAGGCAGAGCTTATATAGGAGTCTGTGGGGAGACGAGGTTGGCTCACTTGCCCACCTGGCGGCCCACCACGAAAACACCCACCTCCCACTCAGGATTCCTGGTGGGGGAGATACAGTGCCATCAGTCCTTCACACACCAGTGAGAATTACCATCATCTTGCCTCTAGAAGGCAGCCACTACTCTGAGGATGGGCTCTCTTAGCAGGGAAGCAGGGAAGGAGGGGCTAAGTAATTAGAGTATGATATGTTTCAGGGGAACGGGGCAAGCCTCCATAGGGTCCCGGAAGAGGGGACACAGAGGCTGTTTACCAACCAGCATGGAAGTTACTTTAATACTGTGACAACAATATTGTATTCCATGCCAGTGCACACCCACTGGATGTCGGGGCTGCCGGCCCACTGGGGCATGTGGTTGGAGCTACCTCAGAGCATAGAGAACGGCCCACAGCCATGGAGCACAAGGAAGAACCACGGGCACATCGAGTTTAATCCTCACCACAACCGGCCAGGGGACACTGATGTCCCACAGGCGAGGCAGAAAGCAGGGTCTGCCGTCTCCACAGCCTGTGCTTCCGCTGCACAGCCCAACCGTACTCTGGTGAACCTCAGCCTGTCCATAAGAGGGTCAGGGCACACGGCAGGGGAGAGAATCAAACAGCCACTCACAGGCTACAGCCTGGCCACAGGATGGATGGACGCAGAGAATTCTCAAAGATCAGCCAGAACATCCCCAAACAGCTTCAGGAGGGTGGTCGGTCCAGTCTGGGAACAGACCGTGCCTCTCTTTGCCCAGAAGTCAGGCTGAGTGACAAAACAAAACTCAGTTAATGAGAAAACGAGAGCCACAGGAAGAAGCTAGGCAGACAGCTTGAATACACCTGGCTCTGTACAGCCAGGTGCCTTCGCACATGCTGTTCCTTATGCCTGGAATGCATTCACTGTTTCCTCCTGTGCCAAAAGTCTGGCATCCTGAAAGGCCCAGCACAAGCTCACCTCCCTGGGAGGCTTCTCCCAGCCCACCCCTCAGGTTGCCCTGGAGCTGCATTATTGCACATCCTTCCCCTCAGGCTGAGTGCCAGAAGCCAGTGACTGTGCTAGCCGGTTATGGCTGTGTCTCTCGACTCAGGCCTGGCTAGCCCTGCACTGACGGCAGGGCAGCGG
>NW_007250769.1:1409-13689 GCF_000164805.1 Carlito syrichta | reverse complement strand
GGTGGTTGCTTGGGCCTGATACCCACAGATCAGAACCCGGAGCCCGAGTGGCAGGAGACACTTCCAAAGGAAGAACATGGATGTAGCCACTTTGAACCTTTTTCCACACCTGGGGCTGGAGCTTGGGCGTAATGATCATTACCAGGCGTTAGGAGTCACATTTCATCCCCTCCTAAAATCACAGTGATTCAAGTCAGCTCCAGAAGAAGTATTTGCTAAATGCCCCCACCCCCCACCCCACTGTCTGCCATGTGATTCTGAGACAAGGCATGTGATTCTGCCTGGCTTGGAGAATGACTCGAAGGATGGGCTCCGAAGAGGCGGGCTGGGTGTCTGAACCACCAAACTCATGACCAAAGGAGTGAGTCGTTTCAAAGAACAGGTGCCCACCACACGGGTGGCAGAGCCCAAGGAGGCACACTCCCTCACTGAGGCTGACCAGCATGTCAGGCTGAACTTGTAAAGGGTGGCTACCACCGGCCAGCAGTGTCTGGGGGTATCGTGGAGTCTTCTGGGAGCAAATTCCAGCAATGCCATACTCAGCTTATCCATGAGTACTGTGTTCCTCTGAGGATGAAAACAGTTTGCACCACGCTGCAAGCAAATATAAATCCCTTAGATACGGGTTTGGGTGGGTGGATGGGGTGCTAGAGACAGACAGAGGAATAAATGTTTAGAATCTCACATCCTCAAGAGCGGTCCTGACCCCAGTTAGAGGGAGAGAGAGGAAGGGGGAGGGTGGTGCCCGTGACCATCTGCATTGGGGAAGGGGTGTCAGGGGACCACAACAGACAGGGGGCAGGAAGCAGGGGGGAAAAGCAAGAAGCATTTCCATTCTCATTTGTATACTATCCTGTTGAAAATCCAGTACATTCAGTTCTGCTTGATGATGCAACACCTGCCACTAGAAACACTCTCCCTGCATGTAATCACCATAAATAATGCCAGTCCTGGGGGCTGTGGTGCTTGGCTTGGTTGGCCATTTGTCCCAACTGGACAGCACTCTTAGCAGATCATTTACGCTCTGGCCAGCTCAAGACATGGACCCCACAAGGGTATCTAGAGGGTTAAAAGTCTCTATGAGACAGAACTGCCTCCTGATTCAAAAAGGGGAAAAGCACAAAGGGGAGGGGATGGGCAGACTTCGTTAGTATCTAAGGATGAGGGATGCCTTCCTGACTCTGCAGCACAACTGAGACAGAACACTGGGGAGGCCCCTCATGACCCCACACACCCCTCACATCACCAGTCTCTGCTCCTTGACTTCCTCCTCCTCTCTACCTCTCAAAGAAGGGCACAGGCCAGGCGCGGTGGCTCATGTCTATAATCCCAGCACTTTGGGAGGCCGAGGTGATAGGATTGCCTGAGCCTCTGGGTTTGAGATCAGCCTGGGCAACTTGGTGAAACCTCATTTCTACAATAAATCAAAAAATTAGCTGGGCGTGGTGGCGCGTACCTGTAGTTCCAGCTACTTGGAAGGCTGAGGTGGAAGGATCACCTGAGCCCAGCAGGTCAAGGCTGAGGTGGCCATGAGTGTGCCACTGCACTCCAGTCTGGGAGACAAACAGAGTGAGACTACAACTCAAAAAAAAAGAAGGGGCCAGGTTCAGTGGCTCAGCCTATAATCCCACGCTTTGGAAGGCCAAGGTGAGTGAAATGCCTGAGCCCACGGGTTCAAGACCCGCCCAGGCAACTTGGTGAGACCTCATCTCTACAATAAATCAAAAATTATCGGTGTGGTAGTACATACCTGTAGTTCCATCTACTTGGAAGGCTGAGGCAGAAGGATCACTGGAGCCCAGCAAGTCGAGGCTGCAGTGGCCGGGAGCATGACAAAGCACTTCAGTCTGGGCAACAGAGTAAGACTCCAACTCAAAAAAAAAAAAAAGAAGGGCACAGATGCAGCCAGTGCCTGCTGGAAGCCCCAACCCCTGCTCTGACCAAGGGAGGGCTGAGGACCGAGAGGTGTTGAACACATATGTGCGCACACGCCTTGCTTTCTCTCATACCTGCACAACCACATATACACCCGGAGCACACGCTCAAACATGCCCACAGACTCACACTTCCCTTTATTTCCACAACGAATCTTCCTGGTTTGAACAAACAGACCATCTCTGTGCTCATGCTACTTGGGAAATCTTCCAAAATACGGCAAAATGTTCTCAGTGGTTGCCCCTTTGGTGGTGGGGGAGGGGTGTTATAAATTATTGTTGTCTGGTTTCTTTATATTTTAAAAATATTCTATGGTAACAGGCACATGTCATATTTATATTCAGAAAAAGGTAGAATATACAAACTTTTTTTTAAAGTCAGGGTCTCTCTCTGTCGCCCAGGCTGGAGTGCAGAGGCACGATCCCGGCTCACTACAGCCTCAGTCTCCTGGACTCAGGCTATCCTTCCACCTCAGTCTCCCAAGAAGCTGGGACTACAGGCAGGTACCACCACACATGGCTAATTTTTGTAATTTTTTGTAGAGACGAGGTCTCACTATGTTTCCTAGGCTGGTTTGGAACTCCTGGGCTCAAGTGATTCTCCAGCCTCAGCCTCCCCAAGGGATTACACTGTGAGCCACTGTGCCTAGACTAGTGTGTTAAAGTGTTTCTAGGACAAAAAATAGCACCATAGTGGACACACTTATATTAATCTCACATTGATCTACACAACAGCACTGTGAAGTAGCAGTTTCATTTTACAAATGAATAAATGAGAACTTGAGAGAGCTGGGCAAGCTCAGCTAGCAAGTAGCAAAAACTGAGAGCACAGTCTCTTCACTCCTGGGAAAAGGGTTCCACCGTTGTTTCTCCAAGACAGACAGAGAGACAGAGCAAGAGAGACAGAGAGAGCAAGAGAACAAGAGAGAACAAGACAGGGAGACAGAAAGAGAGAGAGAATGAGAGAAACAGAGAGAGAAAGAGAAAGACAGAGAGAGACAGAGTGAGGGCAGAGACAGAATGAGAGAGGAAGAGAGAGAAAGACAGAAAGACAGAGACAGAGAGAAAGAAAGAGAGAGTGAAACAGAGAGAGACAGAGAAAGAGAAGGGAAGAGAGAGACAGACAGAGAGAAGGGGAGAGAGAGACAGAGTGAGAAACAGAGACAGAGAGACAGAGTGAGAGGCAGAAAGACAGAGAGACAGAAAGGGAGAAAGGAGAGACAGAGATAGAGAGAGAAGTGGGGAGAGACATACAGAGAGAGAGACAGAGAGACATGCACAGAGACAGAGCAAGTGAGCATGTCTGGGAGGCGGGGGAAGAGTACGTGGGGGTGCAAGAAGCCTGTCTTAGTCATTTGATTATAAAATATTTCTGAGCCACCAGATGGTATAATAGTGACTGCAGATGCCCGATCGCTTTTCTTTATTTCTTTGCACAGGGCTCCATTTCAGGCCTGAAGAGTGACATCCAAGAAGCTATTCTGGAGTTCCAGAAAGACAATAATGGCACAGTTTCAGAAACCTGGCCCAAGGCACCCGCTTGACAGATGTGCACTCACTCTGCTTCCTGGGAAAAGAGGCCTTCTGCTCATCCCGAGGCACCTGGAGACATTTTGGGGGCCCCTTGCTGGCGCTTGACCTGCCTGAGCTGGGCTGGGATCTGGGCTCGATGCATAATTAACCCTTGGCTCTGGCCACTACACACCGGCACAGACAGCAGCGAAGGCTGTCGGGAGAGCGAGCATCAAAGACCACATCCCCAGGGTCCTCTGAGCCAGGGGCCGCACCTTGGAAATCAAAGCCACAGGATTGATGGGTTCACCACGCCCTCCCTCCTCTTCCCTGGCTTGGCTTGCTCTGCCTGTTTTGCGTTTTGTTTAGTTTTTAATAAGGAGACTTCCTTCCTCCCTGCTCCTTCAACGACTCCATAACCTGGGTAGAAAGCAACAGGTGCCTGGCGCCGTGGCTCACACCTGTACTCCCAGCACTTTGGGAGATTGAGGCGAGAGGATGGCCTGAGCCAAAGAGCTAGAGACCAGCCTGGGCAACTTGGCAAGACCCCGTCTCTACAATAAATCAAAAAATTAGCTGGGTGTGGTGGTGCACATCCGTAGTTCCAGTTACTTGGAAAGCTGAGGTGGAAGGATTGCCTGAGACCAGCAGGTTGAGGCTGTGGTGGCCCTGAGCGTGCCACTGCACTCCAGTCTGGGTGACAGAGTGAGACTCTGACTCAAAAAAAAAGAAAGAAAGAAAGAAAAGAAAACAGCAAGAGGCTCAGGGCTCTGTGCTGGACCCATAGCCTGACAACCAGTGCTCTCCGGGTCTGAAGTCGCGCAGCAAAGGACCAGCCCACCCGTCTTCCCCAGAGCCAGGGGGCAGGGGCCCTCACTATGGGCCATGTGTTCAGTCCCGCAGACTGAGCCCTCTTCTTTCTGCCCTAGTCTCCCCTCTCTCCCCTCACCCGAGTCACCTCCACCACAAGAGAACGGCGGAAAGATCTTACATGTTATCTGCCACCAATCTAAAAGCCCCTTGGCAAGAGATGGGGTCTTCAAATTTAGTTCAGTCCAGCTCCAGTCTGACCACTCAAACTTGGCATTGGCCATGCTCAGTCCAGTATCTGTAGTCAAAGGTAGTGGCTGCTTGCGAACCTATATACCAGAAATCCCAGCTGAAGCCACGCCCACCCTAAAAAATGCTACAGACCTCAAGAAATCTCCAAGTTCAGAAGCAAAAGAAAGAAAGACCTTTTCCCAGGAACCCTTTTCCCAGGAGGAACAGCAGGCAGAGCTTACACAGGAGTCTATGGGGAGACGAGGTTGGCTCACTTGCCCACCTGGCGGCCCACCACGCAAACACCCACCTCCCACCCAGGATTCCTGGTGGGGGAGATACAGTGCCATCAGTCCTTCACACACTAGTGAGAATTGCCATCATCTTGCCCCTGGAAGGCAGCCACTACTCTGAGGATGGGCCCTCTTAGCAGGGAAGTAGGGAAGGAGGGGCTAAGTAATTAGAGTATAGTGTGTTTCGGGGGAACGGGGCAAGCCTCCATGGGGTCCCGGAAGAGGGGGCACAGAGGCTGTTTACCAACCAACATGGAAGTTATTTTAATACTGTGACAACAATATTGTATTCCATGCCAGTGCACACCCACTGGATGTCGGGGCTGCCGGCCCACTGGGGCATGTGGTTGGAGCTGCCTCAGAGCACAGAGAACGGCCCACAGCCATGGAGCACAGGAAAGAACCACGGGCACATCGAGTTTAATCCTCACCACAGTCGACCAGGGGACACTGATGTCCCACAGGAGAGGCAGTAAGCAGGGTCTGCCATCTCCACAGCCTGTGCTTCCGCTGCACAGCCCAACCGTACTCTGGTGAACCTCAGCCTGTCCATAAGAGGGTCAGGGCACACGGCAGGGGAGAGAATCAAACAGCCACTCACAGGCTACAGCCTGGCCACAGGATGAATGGACGCAGAGAATTCTCAAAGATCAGCCAGTACATCCCCAAACAGCTTCAGGAGGGTGGTCGGTCCAGCCTGGCAACAGACCGTGCCTCTCTTTGCCCAGAAGTCGGGCTGGGTGACAAAACAAAACTCAGCTAATGAGAAAACGAGAGCCACAGGAAGAAGCTTGGCAGACAGCTTGAATACACCTGGCTCTGTACAGCCAGGTGCCTTCGCACATGCTGTTCCTTATGCCTGGAACGCATTCACCTGTTTCCTCCTGTGCCAAAAGTCTGGCATCCTGAAAGGCCCAGCACAACTCACCTCCCTGGGAGGCTTTTCCCAGCCCACCCCTCAGGCTGCCCTGGAGCTGCATTATTGCAAAGCCTTCCCCTCAGGCTGAGTGTCAGAAGCCAGTGACTGCGCTAGCCTGTTATGGCTGTGTCTCTCGACTCAGGCCTGGCTAGCCCTGCACTGACGGCAGGGCAGCGGCCTTCCAGGGCCACCTTCGCAGGGAAGGCTGCGAGCCCCGGAAGAGGTGCAGGGCAGGGCCCCACCAAGTCTGTCGCTCATTTCCTGCCAAGTGAAGGATAGTTATCAGCAATGAAAGCGGTCTTAAATCTTACAAACTCTCCATCTAAATGTCATGGACAACAGAACTTTAAAATAAAGGACCCCTAAGCTGGGTGCAGTGGCTCATGCCTATAATCCCAGCACTTTGGGAGGCTGAGGCAAGACGATTGCCTGAGACCCCGCGTTCAAGACCAGCCCGGGTAACTTGGCGAAACCTCATCTCTACAATAAATTAAAAAAAAAAAATTAGCCAGCATGGTGGCACATGCCTGTAATTCCAGCTGCTTGGAAGGCTAAGGCAGGAGGATCACCTGAGCCCAGTGGGTTGAGGCTGCGGTGACTGTGAGCATGCCACTGCACTCCAAACTGGGTGACAGAGTGAGACTTCAACTCAAAAAATAAGAAAGAAAGAAAAGAAAAGTAAAATAAAATAAAGGACCTCTTCAAGTCCAAGTGTGTGGATCTTCTCAAAACATTTGAATTTCTCCCAGAGTCATCAGGACAGTATTGCTTTTTTTGTTTCTTTAGGTTTTTTTTTTTTTTTTTTTTTTGGAGTAGGAGTCTCACTTCATCACCCATGTCTACCACAGTCTTGACCTGCTGGGCTCAGGCAATCCTTCTGCCTCAGCCTTCCAAGCAGCTGTGACTACAGTCACATGCTACCATGCCCAGCTAATTTTTTGATTTATTGTAGAGAGGTCTCTCCAAATTGCCCAGGCTGGTCTCAAACCCCTGGACTCAGGTAATCCTCTCGCCTCCACTTCCCAAAGTGCTGGGGTTACAGGCATGAGCCACCACACCCAAACATCTGCTCTCTGCCTTCTCCCATCCTCTCTCCAAGTGTCTTGCAACATAACTTAAGGTCCCATGTAGATTTTTGAAGTCCTTTGGCAGTTATGCGTTGAGGAGAAAGCTTCTCCTTAAAGACCCCAGTGTCCTCCCTAGAAGCCCCCAACCTTGGTCCTCACTGCACCTGGTCACAGAGAAGACCTGACAGCACCTGTCATTACAGCATCTATTACAACTCTAGACCCTTGCCTAGTCAGCCTAGGCTTTCAGAAAAACTGCCCAGGACAGCCAATTTAAAGCATAACTCCACTGAACACCTGCCTTCGGGAGCATGAAAGGGAGCTTAGTCTAGGGGGCCATCACATGTAATTTATTCTGAACTTATTGCACATCCAATACAGCATCTAAAATTTATAACAGACATTCTGCGAGGGAGGAAAACAATGGGATAATTTAACCCAGGGAAGAGAAGTCTGTGGGTTGATTTCATGAAATCAGCATGATGATAAGAGCTCTCTCTTACCCAGAGGGCAGTAACAGGACAGCAGGACAGCGACTCAGGAATGGCGGGGGGACTACATACCTGCAGCCAGGGAACTTTCTTCTGAGATGGTGCTTAGAGATAAGACTCAATCTGAGGGGAGCTGCTGGAATCTGAAGTGAAACTATAAAGAGCAAGGCTCTGGGAGCAGCAAGCTGGGGTTGGATCCCAGCCCCAGACCACGTGGCTGTGGCAAGGTGAGTCCCCTCAGGCCTGTATTCCCGTGGTGCCAGCAGGGATGGCCATCCCCCTTCTGGGACATTCCTGCACCCTCCTACAGGGCACCTCTCACACTCAGCTCTCCTACTATTCTGAGGGGTATTCTGAGTCATCCAATGTTAAAGTCACATTAATAACTAGAACATTCCTCTGCCAGACCCTGGAAAACATGTTTATCAAGATTGTGGCACAAATTTTAGCAACAGGCCTTACAATATCCTGGCTACACTCTACACAGTCAGAGCAGCCCGAAGCCTGCACACCAGGGAGCTCCAACAATCAGTCCAGGAAGCGCTAACATCCTTCCTGTTCCAGTGGAGAAAGTGGGCTCAGAGAGGTTAAGCTACTCCCCCAAAGCCACAGAGCTACTGAGGGACTGATCTCTGCCTTTGGTCTACCTCTTACTTCTGGAGAAGATGAAACGGGGAGGGAGGACAAGGCAGGACAGCACCCCTCATTAGATTAGTTTTGAAGGGTAACAGCATGAGAAACAAGGGATGTCACAGGGCCACAGATTTTACCAGATCAACATAATCAAGTAAAAGAACTTCCAGTGTCATGAAGCCCAGACAAGCCAAGACTCCCTGAAGTTAGGGACAAAAGGACAATGTCTCCCCTCTGTAGTCTCCTCACCCTCACACTCACACCTGTGACACCTATTAGGACAAGAGGAGAGTGTCAGGCATGGCTGGATGCAGGCAGGAACCTCAAGAGGCCCATGAGCTTGGGGCCCTCTGCGCCACCAGCTCTGTTGCTAAGCTCCACCATGCATGGGAGTATGGTGAGCTATCCCCAAATCTCGCTGCGTAATCTTGCAAGCTCTGTGCCTCAATTTCCCCATCTGTAAAACACAGATAAGTGCACCTACCTGTAAGGTTGTTGATTTTTTAAAACTTTTTATTGTAAAAATTTCAAATTAAACAAAACAGAGAGGCTAATGCAATGAATGACAGGCACCCACCCCCTAGCTTCAGCCCAAGATCTGGGTCCATCTATGCCCTCACTCGCTGCCCAACTCAGTGCTTCCTACAAACACATCCCAGACAGACATCCTTCCACATCTAGCTACTTCAGTATGCCAGAGGGTTCGAGACCAGCCTGGGCAACTTGGCGAGACTTCATGTCTACAATAAATCAAAAAATTAGTTGGGCGTGGTGGCAGCTACTTAGAAGTCTGAGGCGGAAGGATCACCTGAGCCCAGCAAGTCGAGGCTGCAGTGGCCATAATCAGCATGCCACTCACTCCAGTCTGGGCAACAGAGTGAGACTCTGACTCCAAAATTAAAAAAAATTAATTTAATTAATGAGCATTGGCCAGAGTGGTGGCTTACACTTGTAATCCCAACATTTAGGGAGGCTGAGACAAGAGGCTTGCTTGAGTCTGAGACTACCCTGGGTAACATAGTGAGACCTCTCCACAAAAGAACAAAAAATTAGCTGGCCTCAGTGGCTAAGCCTGTAATCCCGCGCTTTGGGAGGCTGGAGTGAGTGGATTGCCTGAGCCGCAGGTTCGAGACCCACTTGGGCAATTTGGCAAGACCTCATCTCTACAATAAATCAAAAAATTAGCCAGACTTGATAACACATGCCTGTAGTTCCAGCTACTTGGAAGGCTGAGGCAGAAGGATCGCCAGAGCCCAGCAGGTCACGGTGCCCGGGAGCAGCCACTGCACTCCAATCTGGGCAACAGAGTGAGACTCCAAATCAAAAAAAAAAAAAAAAAGAGCCGGGCTCGGTGGCTCAGCCTGTAATCCCACGCCTTGGGAGGCTGAGGTGAGTGGATTGCCTGAGCCCGCGGGTTCAAGACCCACCTGGGCAACTTGGGGAGACCTCACCTCTACAATTAATCAAAAAATTAACCAGGCGAGGTAGCGTGCACTGTAATTCCAGCTACTTGGAAGGCTGAGGGGGAAGGATCGCCAGAGCCCAGCAGGTCAAGGCTGCGGTGGTCAGGAGCGGCCACTGCACTCCAGTCTGGGCGACAGAGTGAAACTCTGACTCAAAAAAAAAAAAAAAGAACAAAAAATTAACTGGGCATCGTGATACACACCTGTAGTCTCAGCTACTTGGGAGGTTGAGGTAGAAGAATTGCCTGAGTCCAGGAGGTCAAGGCTATGGTGAGCTGTGATCGTGTGACTGCACTCCAACCTGGGAGACAGTGAGACACTAGCTCAAAAAAATTTATTTATCATTAATTAATTAATTAATGAGCAAACCCTGCCACTGTACCCGGCTGTCTCTGCTGCTGCTACTACATGTTGCTGTTTTCTGCTCTGTCATGTGGAAACGCTGCCTGTCTTAGTCACTTCATGGACATGCTTCAGAGCTCTCTGGAATCCACGGGGTTCAACTCTCCACCCAGCACCCTCCAAGTGCGTGGTATCAAGGGGTCTTGCCGAGTCAGCTCCAGGTACATATGGGGTCTGCCCCAGAGGTGGAGACTGTGCCTCACGGTCTTCATACACACACACATCAGCTCGTGGAGTTTTCATTCCAACCCTACAAATGTGGAAGTGGTCTCTACTTTACATGGGGAGACTGAGACTCAAAGAGATTAAGCCATCTATTTTTCAAAATCACCCTAATGGCTGGGCGTGGTAGCTCATGCCTAAAATCCCAACGCTTTGGGAGGCCGAAGTGAGAGGACAGCTTGAGGCCAGGAGTTCGAGACCAGCTTGAGCAACATAACAAGATTCTATCACTATAAAAAGGTAAAAAACTAGCCAAGCATCGTGGTGCACACCTGTAATCCCAGCTACTTAGGAGGCTTGAGACCACGAGTTCAAGGCTACAGTGAACTATGATTGCACCACAGCACTCTAGCCTAGGCGACAGAGCAATATCTTATCTTTAAAAAATAAAAAATAGACTGGGCTTTGGCTCAGTCTGTCATCCCAGCACTTTGGGAGGCCAGGACAACTGGATTGCCTGAGCCTGCGGGTTTGAGACGAGCCCGGGCAACTTGGAGATACCCCATCTTTACAATAAATCAAAACTTAGCCGGGCATGATAGCACGTGCCCGTAGTTCTGGCTACTTGGAGGGCTGAGGCAGAAGGATTGTCAGAGCCCAACAGGTCGACGCTGGGGTGGTCATGAGTGTGCCACTATACTCATGAGCCTGGGAAACAGAGTGAGACTCCAACTCAAAATAAATAAATAAATAAATAAAATCACACAACTGATATTGAGGCCTATCTGATTAAAAGCTGACATCCCATTCTCTTGTGTTGCCTCCCAATAATCTGTGAAAATATTGTGCACTTATATTTACTTTGTTTTAAAAGTGTAAAATGTAGCCAGGCACAGTGGCTCACATCTATAATCCCAGCACTTTGGGAGACCAAGGTGAGAGGACTGCCTGAGCTCAGGGATTCAAGACCAGGCTGGACAACTTGGCGAGACCTCGTCTCTACAGTAAATCAAAAAATCAGCCAGGCGTGGTGGCGCACACCTGTAGTTCCAGCTACTTGGAAGGCTGAGGGGGAAGAATCACTTGAGCCCAGCAGGTCAACGCTGTGGTAGTTGTGAGTGTGCCACTGCACTCCAGCCTGGGTGACAGAGTGAGACTCCTACTCAAATAAATAAATAATAAAATAAAGTACACAATTCAGTGGCTTTTAGTTCATTCACAAGGTTGTATACTACATCCCTACCTAATTCCAGGACATCTTCATTATTCCCAAAGAAACCAGTGCCCTTTAGCAATTGTTCCCTATCCTTCCACCCCGCTCCCTGCAATCATGAATCTATTTTCTGTCTATACATTTGCCTGTTCTGGACATTTCATATCAATGGAATAATATAATATGTGGTCTTCTAAATACGCCACTTCTAAAAAAGTCACCCTCCTTCATAGACAGCCACATCTCCTCAGTTCTGTTGAGTAACAGGATTTATGATGCTCCCCTGACTTTCTCTAAAAATAGTAAATCCCCTGCCCAAGTCCAGTGATGGTCAGCGATACCTTAATACAGATTATGCCGACACAGCCATGGGTGACTTGTCCTCAAAGGGCAGGCTCTGAGATGCTGCTGAGGACACTGACGGACCCTCTCTAAGAACCAGCCTATACCCAGTGCTTCTCAGGGAACCATGAAGCCAACCACTGAGCAATTTGTAAAATATGGCTGCAGGCCAGGCACGGAGGTTCACACTTGTGATCCCAGTGGTTTGGGAGGCCAAGGCAGGAGGATTGCTTGAGTCTAGGAGTTCAAGACCAGCCTGACCAACATAGTGAGACCTCGTCTCTGCAAAAAATAAAAATTCTAAAAATTTTTTTAAATTTAAAATTTAAAAAGTTAAAATAGGGCAAAGAGCAGGAAGGGAAAGGTGGGAACAAAGGAGCTGAAGAGGCTCTTAGTCACAGTTTCTGAAGGCCAGAGGGGAGGAGAAAGAACACAGAACAGAACAGGGGGGTCAAGGCCTCTCCTCATCACTAGCTGTGCAGCCCTGGGCATGTTCCTCACCTCTCTGAGCCTCAGGCATCTGGTCTGTAGACCAGCCATGAAACACCTGCAACTGCAAATCTCACAGGGAGGCAGTGAGAAGTAAATAAAATGTGAAAGGAATTTGAAAAATAACAAGCTAAGCCGGGCTTGGTGGCTCAGCCTGTAATTCCGTGCCTTTGGGATGCTGAGGTGAGTGGATTGCCTGAGCTTGTGGGTTTGAGACCCACCTGGGCAACTTGGTGAGACCTCATCTCTACAATAAATCAAAATGAGCCTGTAGTTCCAGCTACTTGGAAGACTGAGGCAGAAGCATCACCGGAGCCCA
>NW_007250769.1:0-586 GCF_000164805.1 Carlito syrichta | reverse complement strand
GGGTGACTGAGTGAGACCCTGTCTCTAAAAAATAAAATTAAAAAAGAAAGAATTTATCATAAGGTACAATCCCACGAAAGGAGGGGAGGTAGAGGCTGTTCATCACAGCACGTGTTAAGCTATATTGGCTAAAAACATCCCCTGTCTCTCCCTAAAGGATATTATATTTCCAACCTCACTGACATCAGGCTTGGCTTCAGCCAATGAAACATGAGGGGAATTGACAAATGGCAATACTGATTCCCGCTTCTGAGCAGAAGCTTCAAGAACTATCATCTCGCTGTTCCACCATTTTCCCCGCTCTGCCAGGAGATCAGCAATGTCTTGTCATCAGTCACCATAGCATAACCTAGCTTACTCACACGCAGCCATGTTTCTACCAATGCAAAACCACAAACAACCTAAACACCCAACAAATAAATAAACTGCCTATCTCCACAATGGACTGTCAATGAAACGATGTTATATGTTGGCATAGAACACTCTTGACATGCTATTAACTGAAGAAAGCAGAGTCATCTCTAGTGTAAACCAATTAACAATTAAAAAGTCTACAAATCATGAAGAGAAAGATAATCTACCCCAA
>NW_007250768.1:1573-6608 GCF_000164805.1 Carlito syrichta | reverse complement strand
GCCAGCTAACCTAACTAGCTCTCTAACTCTGTAGCCACCTGGATAGCCAGCTGACTTAACTAGCTGACTTAATTAGCTAGAAAGCTTGCTAGCCTACTGACTTAACTAGGTCACTACCTAGCTAGCCAACTTGCTAGCCATCTGAATTAACTAGCTGTCGTAACTAGCTTGCCTGCTTTCTCTCCAATTGGTTTAACTAACTTGCTACATAGCTTGTCAGCTGGCTATGCAGTTGAATTAACTAGGTGACTTATCTAGGTAGACAGCTGTCTGGCTGCCTGACTTAATTAGCAAGCTACCTACCTAGCCAGCCTGCTAGTCAGCTGACTTAACTAGGTGACTTAACTAGCTAGCCAGCTTTCTAGACTGCTGACATAACTAGCTAGCTAGCTAGCAACGTGGCTGGCTAGCTGATTTAATTTGCTGCCTTAGTTAGCTAACTAACTGACATATCTAGCTGACTTAACTAGCTAGTTTCCTATCTTGCCATCTGACTTAACTAGCTGAAATAACTATTGAGCCAGCTGGGTCCCCATCTGACATAAATAGGTTTTTAACAAGCTTGCCAGCTAGCTAGAAAACTGAATTAATGTGCTGACTTAACTAACTATGCAGCTGAATAGCCAGCTGACTTAACTAGCTGTCCAGCTGTCTAGCCACCTGAATTAATTGCCTATCTACCTGGCTATGCAGCAGACTACGCATTTGATTGAACTAGCTGATTTAAGGATGTAGCCAGCTGGCTAGCCAGCAGACTTAATTAGCTATCTACCTAGCTAGAAAGCTGATTAGCCAGTGGACTTATCTAGCTGACATAACTAGATAGCCTAAAAGCTAGCCATATGATTTAGGTAGCTACCTACCTACATAGCCCACTAGTTTGCCAGCTGAGTTAACCACTTAACTACCTAGCTAACCTTCTGGCCAGTGAACTGTCTTAACTAGGTGACTTAACTAGCTAGTCTGCCGGCTAGCCAGATGACTTAATTAGCTAGCTACCCTGATAGGCAGCTGGCTAACCAGATGACTTAACTAACCAAATAGCTAGCCAGCTGACTTAACTAGCTGACTTTACGAGCTAGCTACCTATCTAGCCAGCTGACTTATCTAGATGACTTAACAAGTTAGCTACCTAGCTCCCAAGATGGTTGGCCAGCTGACTTAACTAACTGACTTAACTAGCTAGAATTCTAGCTAGCCATCTGGCTGGCCAACTGACTTAACTAGCTGATTTAACCAGCTAGCCCGTTGGCTAACCAGATGACTTAACTAACTGCTTTAACTAGCTAGCCAGCTGGCTGGCCAGCTGAATTGACTAGCTGACTTAACCAGGTAACCAGCTGGTTAGCCATCTACTAAACTAGCTAGCTACCTAGCTAGCCAGCTAGAAACCAACTGAATTAATTACCTGACTTTACTAGCTAGCCAGCTACCTAGCCAGCTGACTTAACTAGCTTGCTACCTAGCTAGCCAGCAGACTAGCCAACTGACTTAACTAGTTGACTTAAGCAGCTAGCCTGTTTGGTAGCCAGCTGACTCAACTAGTTGATGTAACTAGTTAGCCAGTTGGCTAGACAGCTGACTTAACTAGCTCTCTACCTAGGTATCTATCTTCCTAGCCAGCTGACATAACTTGCTGACTTAATTAGCTAGACTGCTGGCTAGCTAACTGACTTAACTAACTTGCTACCTAGCTAGCCAGCTTCCTAGCCAGCTGACATAACTTGATGACTTAATTAGCTAGACTGCTGGCTAGCCAACTGACTTAACTAGCTTGCTACCTAGCTAGCCAGCTTCAAGTCAACTGACATAGCTTGCTGACTTAAACAGCTGTCCTTCTTGTTAGTCAGCAGAATTAACCAGGTGGATATACAGCTAGCCAGCTGACTTAAGTAGTCGACTTAACTAACTAGCCAGCTGTCTAGCTAGGTGATGTAAGTAGCCAGCTACCTATCTAGCCAGGTGGCTAGCCAGCTGACTTAACTAGGAGACTTAACTAGATAACCAGCAGGATAGACAGTTGACTTAACTATCTAGGTACCTAAGTAGCCACCTGTATAGCCAGCTGAATTAACTAGGTGACTTAACTAGCTAGCCAGCTGGCTAGCTGACTGATCTAACTGCCTAGGTACCTAGCTAGCCAACTGGATAGCCAGTTGACTTAACTAGCTAGCTCTCTACATAGTCTGCTGGTTTTCCAGCTGACTTAACTACTTAGCTACTTAGCTATCCAACTGGCTATTGAGCTTACATAACTAGGTTATTTAACTAACTAATTAACTATATAGCCTACTGACTTAACTAACTAGCTACTCAGCTAGGCAGCTGGCTCGCCAGCTGACTTAACTCACTGACTTAACTAGCTAGCAAGCTGACTTAACTAGCTGACTTAACCAGCTAGTGACCAAGGTAGTCAGATGGCTTAACTAACTAGCTTAACTTTCTAGCTACCTAGCTAACTCTGTAGCTAGCCAGCTGATTTATCTACCTGACAACTAGCTAGCTAGCTGAGATAACTAGCTGTTTATGTAGCTTGCTTCCTAGCTAGCCAGCTGACTTAACTAGCTGAAATAACTAGCTAGTCACATGACTACCCACCTGAATTAATTAGCTTATTAACTAGCTAACCAGTTGGATATCCAACTGACTTAATGAGTTGACTTAGCTAGGGAGCTGGTTGTCAGTTGATATATCTAGCTGACTTAACCAGCTAGTCAACTGGCTAGCCAGCTGGCTAGCCATCTGACTTACCTAGTTGACTTTAGCTAGCAAGCTGGCTAACCAGCTGACTTAACTAGCCAGCTAACTAACTAGCCAGCAGGCTAGCCAGCTGACTTAACTAGGTAAATTGAACAGCTACCCTGCTTGCTAGCAAACTGACTTATCTAGCTAGCTACCTAACTAGTCAGTTGGCTAGACAGCTGACTAAACTACTTGATTTAGTCAGCTAGACAGTTGTCTCTCCAGCTGACTTAACTCGCTGACATCACTACCTAGCCATTTAGCTATCTAGCTGAATTAACTAGCTAGGTATTTACCTTGTCAGTTGGCTAGCCAGTTCTCTTAACTAGCTGAATTAACCAGCTATCCAGCTGGCTAGCCAACTGAATAAACTAGCTAACTTACTAGCAAGCCAGCTGCCTAGACAGCTGACTTAACTAGCTGCCTTAACTAGCTAGCTACCTAGCTAGCCAGCTGACTTAAATAGTTAGCTAACTAGCTAGCTATGTAGCTTGCCAGCAGACTTAAATAGTTAGCTAACTAGGTAGCTAGCACCTAGCAAACTGACTTAGTTAGCTGCCTAGCTAGCTAGCTGCCTTAACCAGCTAGCTAAATATTTAGCTTATTCGTTATCTAACTTGCTAGATGGTGACAATTATCTGACAACTCATTAGCTAATGAGTTAGCTAGCTGACTCAACCAACTGACTTAACTCGTTTGCTCACTAGCCAGCTTGCTGACTCATCCAGTTGAGTTAACTCGTTAGCTAACTAGATAGCAAGCCTACTCATCCAGCTGACTCAACCCATTTGCTGACTAGCTAGCTAGCTGACTGAACCAGTTGATTTAACCCATTAGTCTCCTAGCTAACTACCTGACTCCACCTGCTTACTTAACCCATTAGCTCACTAGTTAGCTAGCTGTTTTAACCAGCTGACTAAATTAGAAAGCTGACTTAAGTAGCTGACTTAGTTAGCTTACTTAACTACTTAGCTAGCTGACTGCACTGAATGATTTAACTAGATAGCCAGCTGACTTAACCTAAAATAAAGTGTTAGCTAACTATTTTAGTAGCTGGATAACTATCTGACTTATCTAATTACCTAAGTAGTTAGGTAGCAGACTTAAGTAGCTGATTAAATAGTTAACTAACTACTGATCTAGTTGACTTAGCTAGCTGACTTAGCTATCTGGTTAGCGAACTTACTTAGCTAGCTGACTTAACGAGTTGGCTAATGAGATAGCTAGCTGATTTAATGAGTCTGTTAACCAGTTAGCTAACTGTTTTAACTAGTTGGTAAACGAGTTAACTAGCTGACTTAAGTAGTTGGATAACGAGTTAGCTAGGTTACTTAACTTGGCTGACAAGTCACATGAATATTTAGCAGGTTTAACACGTTATCTGACTACTCAGCCAACTTATTATCTGGCTTAACAAGGTGGCCCACTAGTCAACTGACTAGTAAGCTGGGCCAACGATTTAACTGATGAGTTGGTTCACTAGTTAGTACGATTAACTAGTAGGCTGCCTGGTTTCCTGACCTAACTAGTCGGCCAACTATTTGACTGACTAGTTGGGTGGCCTAACTATTCGGCCTCCTAGTTAGCATAGTTAATTTCTCAACTGACAAGTTGGCAACCTAGTCGGCCATTTGGTTAGCCGAAATAACTAGTTGGCTGGCAAGTCGGCCGACTGCTTAGCTGACTTAACTAGTCAGAAGATGAGTTAGTCAACTGGTCAGCTGAATAAACTAGTTGGTTGGTGAGTGAGCCAACTGGTCAACAGACTTAACTAGTTGGCCGAAGAGTGAGCTGACATGTAAGCTGACTTAACTATTCAGCTGGCAAGTGAGCTGACTGGTCAGCTGACTTTAGTCAGCTGGCGAGTGAGCCTACTGGTCAGAAGACTTAATTAGTCGACCAGCGATTAAGCTGACCGGTGAGCCGACTTAACTTGTCAGCCATCAAGTAAGTGGATGGGTGAGCTGCCTTAACTATTCAACCAAAAACTAGCCTACCAGTGAGCTGACTTAAAAAGTCAGCTGGCAAGCAAGCTGACTAGTTAGCTGACTTGTTGGCCTGCGAGTGAGCCGACAAGTAATTGACCAGTTGGCAGACTAGTAAGCCGACTAATTTGCTAACAGGTTGGCAGGCGAGCGAGCCGACTAGTTAGCTGACCTCATAGAAAACGAGTGAGCCCACTAGTTATCTTATCAGCTGTTTGATTGGCTAGACAATTAGTTATCTAAGTAATTAACTGATTTGCTAGCTGACATAACTAGCTAGCTGACTAGCTAGCTGGCTCTCTAGTTGA
>NW_007250768.1:0-591 GCF_000164805.1 Carlito syrichta | reverse complement strand
CAACTGGCTAGACAGCTGAATTAACTATGTAACTACATAGCTAGCAAGTTGGCTAACCACTTGAATTAAGTAGTTGACTTATCCAGCTAGCCAGCTGGCAAGGCAGCTGACTCAACTCCCTGATTTACCTAGTCAGACAGCTGGCGAACCAGCTTACTTAACTAGCTGACATCCTTAGCCAGTCAGGTGGCTAGTCAGCTGACTTTAATAGCCAGCTTAGTTAACTAGCTGACATCCTTAGCTAGCCAGTTGGCTATCCAGCTGACTTAAATAGCTAGCTATCTATGTATCCTGCCGGCTTTCCAACTGACTTTACAACCTAGCTACCTAGCTAACCTGCTGGCTAGCCAGCTGACTTAACCAGCTAGCTACCCAGATAGGCAGCTGGCTAGCCAGATGACTTAAGAAGCTGTTTGACTAGCTTACCAGTTCACTTAACTAGCTGACTTAACAAGCTAGTTTCTTAAATAGTCAGCTGAATTAACCCCCTGAAATAACTAGCTAGCTACATAGATAGGTATCGAGTTAACGAGCTGACTTAACTAGCTAGCCAGCTGACATAAATAGCTGACTTAACTAACTAGCTACCTA
>NW_007250767.1:1130-7987 GCF_000164805.1 Carlito syrichta | reverse complement strand
AAGCAATGTCAAGAAGGAAATTCATAGCATTGCATGTATACATCAATGTAAGAGTCACCAGGAGATGAGACGTCACCAGGAATTGAGGAGTCATCTACTATAGTGTTTAGAGAAAAAAGACACACACCGGGATTATGTTTCCTTGTTTTATTTTTTATTTATTTTTTATTTTTTATGTTTTTTAGTCAGACTCATTCTGTTGCCCTTGCTGGAGTGCATTGCCATGATCACAGGCACCACAGCCTCTCCCTGCTTGGCTCAGGTGATCCTTCTGCCACCATGCCCAGCTAATTTTTTATTTTTAAATTTTGTAGAGACAAGCTCTTACTCCGTTTCCCAGGCTTGTTTCGAACTCCTGGCTTCAAACAGATCTACTGCCTTGGCTTCTCAAGGTGCTGGGATTGCAGGCATGAACCACTGCACACAGCCATTAAACCGTTAGCAATGGTTATTTTTTGAGAGTGGCTGGGTTGAGGGACAGTGAATGGAGGGATGCTTGTACTTTAATTACCTCTTATATGTTTTATTGAGTACTTATAACTTTTGTAATTAAAAAACAATCATAAGGATGAAAACACATCTGTTTTTGAGCTGAGATCTCACTGTCACCCAGACTGGAGTGCACTGACATGATCACGGCTCACTGCAGCCTCAACCTCCTGGGCTCCCATGATCCTTTCACGTCAGCCTCCTGAAAGGCTCAGACTACAGGCGACCGCCACCACATCCAGCTAATTTTCTGATTTTTCGTCGAGACGAGGTCTCACTATGTTGCTTGGTCTGGTCCCAAACGCCCGGGCTCAAGCAATCCTCCTGCCTCGGCCTCCCAAAGTGCTGGGGTTAGACAGGCATGAGCCACCGCACCTGGCCAACACAGATTTTTGCTTGATCCCAGGAGGTCGAGGCTGCATGGAGCCAGGGTTGTGCCACGCACTCCAGCATGGGTGACAGAATGAGTCCCTGTCTCAAAAAACCCGAAAATGCCAGGCATGGCGGCTCACGGCTGTTATCCCAGCACTTGCTGAGGCCGAGGCAGGAGGAGTGCTTGAGTCCAGGCGTTCGAGACCAGCCCGAGCAACATAGCGGAAGACCCTGAAGAGGGCCGATCCGGGTGGGCAGCTGTCGGGATGGAGAGTGGAGCAGAGAGGCAGTGACTTCCCCGGCTGGGCCCAGACATACAGGGGATCGGAAGGCCCCTCGGTCATGTGGGTTCGTCCGGTTCAGTCCTGGAGAGGAATCCGACGAGAAAGGCGGCTTGGACCCACAGCCCACTCCCGGAGGAACGGGGCGCCGCGGGGCCAGGGAGCAGGAGCAGCGAAACAGAGCGACGGACACTGGATCGGACGGGGCAGAAACACTTCCGGGTCGGGGGGGCGCTCTGAGAGAAGCAGCTCCTGGAGCACGGGACGGAGGTCCCTGGAGGTGACTTGCAGGACAAAGTCTGTGGCAGGGATGTCGGAGGCAGCGGCTGCTTAGTGAGGCATTTCGCCCCCTGCTGTCTGTTCTACCGACCACTCCGGAGCCCTGGGGTCTGAGGCTCCGGGGCGGTGGGGGTCAATGGCGTCCGAGGGCCCAGGGCGGGGCGGAGAGCCGCATCTCAGATCTCCCGGGTAACGGAAACCGTGAGGGGGACCCTAACGGTCGCCCAGAAAGCTGCTCGCGCATCTGGCGGGAGAGGACCCGCGCGGGCGCGCAGGCGGCTTTCATTGGGACTCCACTCCAGCCTCAGGGCGTGGCCACGCCTCTCTCTGTACCTGTCATCCTGGTTGGCCAATGGGATGAGAGAAAGCGTGCCACGCCCTCCACATTCCATGGTCGGTTGCCTATATATAGCCCTTGTCCGGGCTCTTCGGACTCACACTCACAGCTGCGCGGTGGCCATGGGAAATAGTTTCCTAGTGGTTGCCGAGGTCGCGGTGATGTGGCCCTCCCCTTATCCCCCTTCCGGCCCCCCCGTCCCGTGATGTCGGAAGAAACCCGAAGGAGCAGATTGGCTCGGGCCAAAATGAAGGTAAACCCGCGGGGTCTTGGCGCCCGACCCAGCCCGATCGCCCTCCAACGGGGTCTCTGGTTGAGACTGTGTCTCTCCTGATGCACACGGGCTAGCCCCTGGGCACTCCTGCGCTCCCTCAGCCAAGATCTTTTCAGGCAGCCCCCCCCAGCCGCCCAGCCCCTGCCCAGCCGCCCAGCCACCCCGGAGACCTGAGCACGTGACTCCCGGGTTCCCCCCTCCGAACTTGGCCCTCTCCTACTGCCCCAGTCAGGGGATCCCCGGGCTCCCTTCTCCAAGAACCGGGTCCTGGCTCTGCGATCCCCTCCCCCATGGCGAAGTGGCCACCGGGGGTCGAGGGTCGATGCGATTGAGTGGAATGTGGATACCTCACACTCCCCCTCGGGACTGATAACTGCCGCCAGCACGGCCTTTGATCCTAGGACCCAGACTCCTGGATTTTCTCACCCACTTTCTGGTTTCTCTGGTTGTGGTCCCCTCCCTAAACCTCTACTGTGCAGCCTTATCTGATATAACAGAAAGGGCCTCAATGTCTAGTTTTTAGGGGTTTTTTGAATTCTCTCACTCTGGAATCACAGGCGCAAGCCACCACACCCCGCTTCTTTTTTTTTGATTTATTGTAGAGATGAGGTCTTGCCACGTTGCCAACGCTTGTCTTGAAACCCTGGGTTCAGGCAATCCTCTTGCCTCTGCCTTCCAAAGTACTGGGATTACAGTATTGTTTTTATTTTCTTAAATTATTATTTGAGTTGGATCTATCTCTGTTGCCCAGGTTGGAGTGCAGTGGCATGATCACAGCTCACTACAGCCTTGACCTCCTGGGCTTAGGCGACCCTTCTACCACCGCCTGCTGAGTAGCTGGGACAACAGTCTCACACAACTACACCTGGCTAAATTTTTCTTTTGTATAGACATGAGGTCTTGTTATGTGCTCAGGCATGGTGGCTCACTTGTAATCCTAGCACTTGGGGGTGGGGCAAGAGGAGAGGATCCTTTTAGCCCAGAATTTTGAGACCAGCCAGAGTAACACAGCGAGACCTCATCTATGCAGAAAATAAAAGTAGCCAGACCTGGTGGCGCATGTCTATGGTCCCAGCCACTTGCGAGACTGCAGCGGAAGGATCACCTGAGCCCAGAAGGTCAAAGCTGCAGTAGCCATGAGGGTGCCGCCACACTGAAGCCTGGGCAGCATAGTGAGACCTGAACTCCAAAACAAGAAACAAATATCAGAAAACAAAAAAGCTCTCAGGGGGATGTAAATAAAGGGGCCTATAGTTCTCATACTGCTTTTCCTTGTCACAGTTAAAGGAGTATCAGCAGAAACACATACCTGCTGTTCTGTAGGAGCAAAGAAAAGGCAAAAAGTAAAAACTGGCACCAGCTCTCAGACCCCTTTTGGCAGTTGCCAGCTACCTGAGGATGTGAGTCTTGGCTGATCAGGCTCCACGGAATAAAGGACTCACAGGGCAATGGAGGGTGGTTGGTAAGAAGATTGAGGAAGAAGTGTTGGGTATTGTTGGCTAACCTAATCTGGGGTTCAGCTGGTGTGGTGGCTCATGCCTGTAATCCCAGCACTTTGGGAGGCCAAGGTGAGAGGAAGCCTGTAGTTAGGAGATCTAGACAAGTCTGGGCAACACAGCAAGACCCCATCTCTCTAAAAGTAAAATAAAAAGCTGGGTTAGAAACTTAGCTCAACACAGCAAGACCCCATCTCTCTAAAAGTAAAATAAAAAGCTGGGTTAGAAACTTAGCTCTCCCTCCCCTAGTAATAGGGTCGAGAGCAAATTCATTGCTCTCTTTGGGCCTCTGTTTTCCCATCTGTAAAATGGGGTAATAATGTGTTTCCATACTAAAGACGTTTCAATGAGAATTTGACTTTGTTTTTATGTGAGTCACTGGTACAGGGTCTGGTGTCAACAGTTGCTGTTTGATTTTCCTAATTTCAAGCCACAAGGTGAAGCGAGTCTAGTGAGAACAGTCACTTGCCATCAAGCTGTCCTTCTAGGAAGCAGCAAAAGTGCCCAGAATGTGCAGAGGAAAGGGCACCAGGAATTGAAAAAGATTAAGCCCATTTTTGTTACCAGCTTCTGGGTGATCACAGAAAAACCACTTTCTCCACTGGGCCTGTTTCCTACTCTGTAAGATGATAATGTTGGACCAGATTGATAGCTTTGAAACTTTGAAGAAGATATCAGGCCAGGTGTGGGCTGGCCCCTCAACCCTCCCATAGATGAGTCACTTGGTCTTTGCATGTGGCATCTCTTGCTGAGGAGCACCGCCAGAGGTGGACACATGTGGTTATGCGGTGGGGGGCAATGGGGAGACATGGCCTGTTCCATCCACCAGCCCCTCCCTCCATAACTCCCCCAACCCCATGCTTTGGGCAGGTGAGCACACTTCAGGAGGAGAACAAATGCTGTCTGCGACAGATGGAGCCAGAGAACAGATGGGCTTACCAGAGGTTGCAGACAGGTGAGCTGAGGCTGGGAGGATTGGGAGCAGGGTGGGTGTCGGAGGCTGTGGGAATATTCTGGAAAGGCTCAGTAAGGTGGGTGGGTGGATGGTTTTTGGGCAGATGGAAAGAGGTCCGTGCCAGTAGATGGCAGGTCTTGTCTTCTCTGTGATCCTAGTGTTTCCATCTGCAACGAGCAGGCTGTGCCTATTGTCAGCCGTCCACATTGTCTTGGGAATAAAACCATAACGAACTTTACTTGAAAATAACTTGGAGAGCAGGCAAGATGACTCATGCATGTATTTCCAGCACTTTGGGAGACTGAGACGAGAGGAGCACTGAGCTCAGGAGTTTGAGAAAAACCTAGGCAGCATAGCAAGAACTTATCTGTACAGAAAATAAAAAAAAATTACCCAGGTGTGGTGTTCATTCCTGTAGTACCAGCTATTTGGGAGACTGAGGCTGAAGGTTCACCTGGACCCAGGAGGTTGAGACTACAGTGAATCGTGATCATGCTGCTGCCCTCCAGATTGGGTCACTCCTGACTCTATAAAAGAAAAAAAAAAAAAAAGAGGCTTGAAAGATTGGCCATCGTTCAGGTGTGAGGGATACCAGCTTAGGAAGCCAAGGTTTGGGGTTAGGTGCCTGGATTAGGAGCTGAGGACCAAGAGGAGGGTGTTTGAGAATCCAGAGGCCCTTATCGCATGCTTCCTTTGTCAGCTGAATCCAGCCATCTGGAGCCCCCAGTCGGGCCCTCTGAGGTAGAACAGCAGCTGCAAGCAGAGACTCAGCGGCTGCAGGCAGAACAGGAGAGTCTGGCAGGACAGCTCCAGGTCCAGGTGCTGAAAAATGGGAGTTTGAGCCACCTGAACCAGGAGCATGAGGAGCGGCTGCTGGATCTGGTGTGGGCTGCCGCGCACTGGGAAGAGCAGATGAAGCAGCACAGACAGGTTCTGGAGACCATCCTGAGCAACCGCAGCAGCATCAGCCACACGCTCCTCCATTACGACCTGCTCAAGGATCTGCTGGATCTGATGGACAATGAACTCACAAAGCTGGTGCGCCGGCCCCGGCTGCCTGCCCTCCTCCCTGCCCTCATAGCCCTCTCTTGAACTGGTAACCTCAAAGGCCCCATGTGATCAGAGTCCTGCTTTGAACTTCAGGGAGGGGGGATGACCCTCTAGTCTGCCCCCCACATTTCTGTGCTGTGGAAGGTGGATACCAGGATTTGTTTCCACCCACTGTGGTTGCTGACTGCTTCACTGATTACTTTTTTCTCTATAGATGAGTGAGAATATTGAATTCAACAGTGCACTGTATGCAGAGCAGCAAGAAAAGGAAGAGCTGACCAAGAGGTTGGGCCAGCTGCATGACAATCAGAGAGAATTGAACCAAATGGTAACCCTTCCCTTTTGAGATGAGGTAGCATGTGGGCAATAGCATCTTGGGGGGGAGGTGCCAGACAGGACAGAGGTCACTGTAACCTGGGGGACAGGTGACCCCAGTGGCCGCAGAGCAGTCCTGTGACTGATTCTTGTTTCCATCTCTCCTAACTTTGAGAGGTGGGTATTCCTGGGTTTTTCCAAGGTCTGGACATAATCATTTTGACTAGAGGCATGGAATCCCCCTAATAGGAAAAGAATGTTACTAGGAGGCTTCCTGGGTTCAAGCTGGAGTCCAGCTTCGGCTCTACTTGTCACTAGTCAAGTACTTCACATTCTAAGCCTTGACTTCCTTAACATAAAAGGAAGTTTTCCTGGGCATGGGGACTAATGCCTGTAAGTCTACCACTTTATGAGGCCAAGGCAGGAGGAGTGTTTAAGCCCGGGAGGATTGCTTGAGCCTAGGAGTGTGAGATCATCCTGTGCCACATAGTAAGAAAAAACCACAAACATCAGCTAGATGTGGTGGCACATTCCTGTAGGCCCAGCTCATGAGGATCACCTAAGCCCCCACAGTCAAGGTTGTAGCGAGACCTGATCTTACTACACAGTCCTTAGTGGGCCACAGAATGAGACCTTAACTTAAAAATAAAACAACAAAAAAAAAGAAAGTGAGCATTTTCCTCATAGAGGTGTTGAGCTTAAATGAGATAGTGCATGTAGGCTGGGCTCGGTGGCTCAGCCTGTCATCCCAGCTTATTGGGAGGCTAAAGTGAGTGAATTGCCTGAGCCTGCAGGCTCAATGCCAGCCTGTGCAACTTGGAGAGACCACTTCTCTACAATAAATAAAAAATTAGCAGTGCATAGTAGTGTGTGCCTGTAATTCTGGATACTTGGAAGGCTGAGGTGGAAGGAATGCTGGAGCCTAGCAATTCGACGCTGGGGTGGCTGTGAGTGTGCCACTGCACTCCAGCCTTGGCTACAGAGTGAGACTGTAACTCAAAAAAAAAAA
>NW_007250767.1:0-850 GCF_000164805.1 Carlito syrichta | reverse complement strand
TTTGCAGTTGCCTCTGGCTGCCCCACCAGGTTATGAGTTGAGTGACAGTGTCTCTGCCACTCTATTTATGGGCTTGGGATCTGAAAGAAGGCTACCGCCTGCCCTCATGTTCAGGTCTTTCTGCAGATGGACCCGAAGAACCAGGAGGCTCAGAGTCTGCAGGAGCAATGAGACTGGTATTTGACCTATCTGCAGCAGTACATGGCTGCCTACCAGCAGCAGGCAACCGCCTACCAGCAGCTGGTCTCTGACGAGGAGGTGCTGCACAAGGAGGTGCTGCACGTGCAGGTCGTGGACCAGATAAAACATGCATCAGTTTTGAGCAAGGTGGAGGCCGAGATGACCCACAAGGAGTTGCAAATGACCCAGGTGAGGGAGGGACCAGGAGTGGGCCTGAGTGTGAAGGTCTGGCCACCCTGGTCCTTCTCACACCTCTCTGCCTACAGGAGCGCCTGTAAGTCACCAAGCAGAAGAACCAGGAGCTGCGGGCCCAGTTGAATCATATTGATCTTCCCCATGAAAGATGAGTGACTCTGAGGAAGTCAGGGGACTCTTGCGGCATGGGTCTGAGGGCTTAGAAGAGACCTTTTGAACAGTTGATAATTCTCCTTGGTGAGGGGCCAGCCACAGGTTACACAGGGTGGGGCAGAGGTATCCCCTGTGCCTCCCTCGCCTGGTTGTCTGAGACCCCCTTTGGCTGCACCACCAGGTTATGAGTTGAGCGATGAGGCGGCCAAGGATGAGGTTAAAAATAAGAATAAGAAGCATGAGGACAAGGACGAGGATGACAACGAGGAGGAAAAACAAGGAGAGGAGGACAAAGACATTGATGACAAGGAGGAGAAGCTTG
>NW_007250766.1:57569-58163 GCF_000164805.1 Carlito syrichta | reverse complement strand
ACCACATTTTTTAAACCAGTCCTCTTTTGATGGACAGCATGGTTGCTTTCAGGTTCTTGCTATTGTGAACAATGCTGCGATAAACATACGTATGCAGGTATCTTTTTTATAGAGTGATTTGAGTTCTTCAGGATATATTCCCAGTAGGGGGATTGTGGGGTCATATGGGAGGTTGATATTTAGGGCTTTAGGAATCGCCACATGACTTTCCACAGAGGTTGCACTAGTTTACACTCCCACCAACAGTGTAGAAGTGTTCCCTTTTCACCACACCCTCTCCAGCAGCTGTTATTTTTTAGTTGTTGATAATTGCCATTCTGACTGGAGTTAGGTGGTATCTCAGTGTGGTTTTAGTTTGCATCTCCCTGATGATTAGAGAGGTTGAACATTTCTTCATGTGTCTGTTGGTTGCTCGGATGTCTTCCTTTGTGAAGTGTCTGTTCATATCTTTTGCCCATTTTATAATGGGTTGTTTGTTTTTTTCTTTTCAGCATGTTTGTTTTCCTTGTAGATCCAAGATGTTAAGCCTTTGTTGGACCTGGAGTTGGCAAATACTTTTTCCCAGTTTGTAGGCTGTCTCCCTGCTCTCTTGAT
>NW_007250766.1:11358-56426 GCF_000164805.1 Carlito syrichta | reverse complement strand
CATTGTTGAATCCGGTTTGCTAGGATCTTGTTGAGAATTTTAGCATCTATGTTCATCAAAGATATTGGCCTGTAGTTCTCTTTCTTTGTTGGATCTTTACCTGGCTTGGCTATCAATGTGGTGTTGACTTCGTAAAATGATTTGGGGAGAGTTCCATCTTTTTCAATCGCCTGGAATACCTTCAGTAGGACTGGTATCTGCTCCTCCTTAAATGTCTTGTAGAATTCTGCTGGAAAGCCATCTGGACCAGGACCTTTTTTTGTAGGTAGTTTTCTTATTACGTAGTTGATTTCCTTGATTGTTATTGGTCTATTTAGGGTCTCAATTTCTTCTTGTTCCAATGTAAGTAGGTTGTGTGATGTCAGAAAGTCCTCCATTTCCTTAAAGTTTTCAAGTTTGTTTCCATACAAGTGTACGTAGTAGTCTCCAGTGATATTTTGTATTTCTTCAGGGTCAGATGTGACTTAATCTTTTGTGTTTCTGATTGTGCTTATTTGGGTTTTTTCTCGTTTTTTCTGGGTCAGTCTAGCTAGGGACCATCAATCTTGTTTATCCTTTCAAAGAACCAGCTTTTTGTTTCATTGATTTTTTTGTATTATCTTTTTCTCTTCTATGTCCTGGATTTGGGCTTTTAGGGTCATTTTTTAAAAAACCAGTTTGCTATTCTGTGTCTTTTCAGTAGTGCATTTAATCCATTCACATTCAGCCTGATTATTGAAATGTGAGACTCTTACAAGGTTGTTTTGTTTTCTTTTAGGTTTTATGTTAGTAAATTTGTGTGTTGTCATTTTTGTGGTTGTGCTGTGTTTTCTGTTGCTTCTGTGTTTGTTTGTGGTCTTATGAGGTATATTATCCTTCTTTTGTTTCTTGTTTCTTCTTTTCACAGCATCTTTTTCAGCATGTCCTATAGAGCTGGTCTTGAAGCAGCATATTTTCTTAGGGGTTTGATGTCTGGATAGGATTTTAATTCTCCATCACTGACAAAGGTTAGCTTGGCTGAGTAGAAAATTCTTGCTTGAAATTATTGATCTTTGAGAACACTAAATATCAGATTAAATCCTTTCTGGCCTGTAGTGTTTCTGTAGATAATTCTGCAGTATTCCCCAGTAGATAGTCTGACTTCTTCTCTTGCTGCCTTTAGGATTTTTTCTTTTATACCTACTTTGTGTAGGCAAATTACTATGTGTCTAGTGGTTGGCCTTCTCATAAGATGTCTTGCAGGGGTTCTCTGTATCTCTTGTGTTTGTATAGCTGTCTCTCTGGTCAGATGTGGAAGTTTTCTTGAATGACCTCATGGAATATTTGTTCTAAGGTGTTTTCCATTTCTCTTTCTACTTCAGGTATTCTGATCAGATGTAAGATTAGCTTCTTGATAAAACTGCACATCTCTTGGAGAGTTTCTTACATTTTTTTCTATAGTTTAATAGATTGGGTTAATTCTATATTTTGGTTTTCTAGCTCTGAGATTCTTCTGCCTTGTCAATTCTACTTCCCATGCTTATTAGTTCATTTACTGGATGGAATTCTTTATTTCTGTTATTTCTAAATATGCTTTCTTGAGTCTGCCCAACTCTATTGCAATTTCATTTAGTTTTAGCCCTTGTATTCATTGATTTTTATTCACTCAATCCAATGATTTTCTACTGTCTGCAAGTACTTTCTGGGTACCACTGTTCTTAGAAATAGTCATTATTTGTGCTCCAGTCGCTGCTCTTTCAAGCATCGACTCTTTGTTAGGGGTCTGAAAATTACCAGTGGTTTTTCATTGGTTTTTCCTCATTTATAGCAGTTCTCTTATCTTTCTCTTTAATTCTGTTGCTCAGTGGGAGATGGAGAAGCAATCACTCTACCTTCTGTTCTTTCCTGACCCTGGCCTCTAGGTTTGTTCAATTATTTAATAGGGCTGGGTATGGGGCATTGTACTATCTCTTTACAGTTTTGAGCATTTACTAAGGGGGGAGGGGCCCCAAGGATTCTGAATCTACTGTTGGGTCACAATGCTTGCTATCTTCTGGTGAATGGGCCAGCTAGGACTTGCTCTTCACCTCCACACAATATAACCTTACAATCTGTATGCCTGTGTAGCCCCAGCCTTCTTCTCAGTCAGATCCACTGTATGCTTCTATCACCCAGCAGCTGGCTCAGGGCAGGAGTTGGGTCATCTGGGGCTCCACATCTACTGTTACCAACCAGGGCTTGTGCCCTGGGGGTGATGCTTTCTAAGATCACGGAAAGCAGTACCTAACAATGCAGAGATCAACCCCTGGTCTTAAGATACCAATCTTCTTTTCCATGGAGGTCATCCGGGAGCACTTTTCTTCCAGGCTTTACAGTCACTGCTCAGTTTCTTTACAGACTGCAGATCCTGCCACAAATAGGGTCAGGAAAAATAGATCCCTCCCCAGCAAGTACCATAATCTCCAGATCTCCGGTGCTGGTGGCAGGGCCTTGCAGCCTAGCCTGGTGCTGGAGGCAGTGGCAGCAAGTCCAGATTCAGGATGACCTCTCTCTGCTGTTTCTTTGGGACTCTGCCTCTGTCTCCCTCACTATGCTCCCTCCATGTGTCTCACTGTCAGTGTCTGGCCTGGCACTGTGGTGGTGAAAACCACAGTCACCCCAGAAGTTTCTTCCTGGGAGAAGCTTTATTAATTTTAGAAAATGGCCCTCAGCTTCCATACTCTGGGAAGTGCTAGAGTCCAAGCAGAGTGACTGCAGAATCAGCCACTTCACTGAAAGAGCCCTGGCCACTTTTTGCCAAGTCCTCACTCAGTCAGTCACTCACATGCCTACTTACACATAGACATGCATGCAAATTTATCCATACACTCGTTCACACACACAGAGACTCCTGCAGTTTGACTGGCTATGCCATCATCTTCTCAAAACCTGGTTGGGATATTCATAAGAGACAAAACATACTGGAGTAAATGATCTAATTTTAATGTGACTGGCAAACAACTCCATTCAATAAATTCAGGAGTAAATCTCATTGTGGTTTGATATGCTATTAAATAATATCAATGAGGAAATTAACATGGCTTAAAAATGACAGTGTACTGGAGAATTTGTGGAAGATTAATGTCTAATTTTTCATCATATTCAGTTACCCTATGTCATATATTAGGTTGAAAAAATGCTGTATTTATTATTAATAGATTAAAAATAACATTCACTTAACATAGTAAAAGCTACTTAGGGTACTTTTTTGTTATGGAATACTTAATAAGTGATTGAACAAATAAAAGCCTCAAGTTTTCCAGTCCTGAGAAATAGTATCAGATCTTCATATCTCTAATATCCATAATGATTTTCACCCATTTGATCCTTACATGAAGATAGAGTACTTACAGCAGGTGGACTATCTTATTAACTCATTGCAAGATACTTGAGCTGTTTACATTGCCTTTAATTCCACACCTCAAATTTGTTATGAGGAATAAACAAGTCAATGTATACAAAAATAATTTGAGAAACTCAACAGCCATAGAGAAACAACTCACTATATTAACACAGTATTTTTTCCATTGTTGAGAAAATATTCTTTCATATCATGTTTACTTCTTATTTAGAAACCATATACCTCCCTAACAATATGCAAGTACTTTGAGTAATTATTCTTAAATATTTAGATTAACACACTCTATTCAATTATCAATGCCCTATATAATATGCATACTGTGATAGTATTTTGCTAGTTAAAATGATAGAAAACCATGGTATCAAGAATCCTGGTTATACCATCAGAATATATATATGTACATAAGTGTAGATCATCCATTTTTGAAATATCTACTGAGTGACTAACCTGTGCAGTGCTTTAAATCTATATATATGTTTAATCATGGAAAAGAATGCCAAATACAAGCAACAGGCACTAAACATTGGTTAAAACAAAGATGTGGAAACAGGCATTTGTGAGGGAGCTCATTAATTTATTTTTATATATTTTAACTTAATTCGACTAGTCAAGCTGAGAAAACACTAATTTTAATGTTTACCAGAAAATATACATTTTTAAAGTGAGAATAAAGCTAGGCCAATCATTTGCAGGAAGATTTTAAATAACTGATCCTGTAACCATTGCCATATTTATTCATATGTAAAAAAGATAATAATATACATATTTTGCATTAACCATAGTAATAACTATAGTAACTATAATGACACTGTTTATACTTATTTATAAGGTTTATTTATAGTCACAAGAGGAAAAGGAAATATAAAATTCTTAAAACAAATTGGTCATCTATTTATCTCAATTTTTAAATTGAAAAAAAGTTTACCAATAAAGATAAAAGTGTTTCTCATCTGCTATATATCCTGTGGGAGAAGGACAAATTATAAACCATAAAGTGGTTGAGTTTTTTAAACTTTATAATCATTATTAAATACAAATCTAATACCGTAGCCAATTAAAGAAAGTGAAATTACTGTTTTTAATCTACTTATATAAGGCTGAAATAACACAAGTAACCCTGGGGTAATATAAGTAAGAACTGATATCTGATCTACAAAACCCTAGGTAATATTTTTGGGGTGGAAAATGTTTGGTTGTTCTAAATCTATCAAGGTATAATATACACACAAAAAAGTACCTAAAGTGTTAAGTGTATAGTTTCATGAAACTTCACAAAATGAATATACACTGGATGACATTTTAAGTATAAAATGATTAAAAGAATACAATTCAAGCATTGATGTTAGGGTATTGCTGAACAAAGTTAATGTTAATTTTAAAAATCAACACATATAATCTTAATTTACAGCATATCCCCACAATTCCTAACACCTGAGTTCAACATTCGAAAAATCAAAGCATAATTAAGTAGTTTGAACAAGATGTTACTCCATTTGTAAGAAGGAGAAAATGTTTACCTGATATTAATAAAAATAATTGCAATTAAAACATAAAGAAGTATAAGAATTTCTATATTTGCATTGTTTTGTATGGGTCAGTTATTGTCCTCTAAGCTTTTATTTTGATTGTCTTATTTTATCTCCATAATAATTATTCACTACTCATAGTATATATTCATATTCCCAATTTACCTTATGCTTCAAATATGCCAAACTATGTAAAAATGCTTTTATTAACTCTTGATCAGCATACACACAGATTACTATCAGAACACTAGAATCCAGGTTTAACTAATTACACTCACTAGTGATATTTTTGCTTAGCACCTAAAACTTGCCTATCGACAATTTACACTACTTTCCATAATTTTCCTTACAATCTAAGTTTAAACATCAGTATTAAACAAAAAGACATTGAGTTCCCTCAAAATTTTTATCATAAATTCCCACAGAAGCAGAACTGAACAAGTCTGGTCTCAAATACAGGGAAAGGTGGGGTATGAAATGCCCATCCCAGAGTAATTTGTTGCCATCTTGCCATTTTGCTAATTTGTAGCATTATGTGAATATAGTAAATTTTGGTGATGATATTTCAAAGGACCTATAATAAAACGACTATTATCCACAGAGGTAATTCAAGAGAATACAACTTAAAATAAATGGAAATTATCAAAGAAATTTTAGAAATGTATGCAGAAAACATACATAAATTAAACAAATAGTTTCTATGTATTTAAAGAAAATAAACTAGAACATACAATGGCAAAAAAAAAAAAAAAAAACCAAGAACTGACAGCAGAAAATTTAAAAGGTAAATTACCAAGCACTAAAATTATCAAAACTATTTTGGGACCCATAATAAGTAAATTTAAAACTGTGTCGTCTAATATCAAATAATTGATCAGTGAACACACATCGATGTTCACACACGGGAATATGCAACAATGTGAAAAATGTTCATTTCTCTGAAAATGCTTTACAATTTGAGGTCAAGAATATAAAGATAGGAGAAATGCAAATCCAGTATAATTGGTATATGGTAAAGTGTTATTGCAGGTTATGAGCAAATATAAGATGATGAGATTAACCAAACTGACACCAAAATTGAAATCATATGTAAAAATTCCAATGCCATCACTAAGGGATAAAAAGGCTTTACCATAAAGACAAAAATAATTTTAAAGGATAGACCAAAGGGCCAAATTTATAAGAAAGTTTCTGCCGGGAGAATTTTGTATTTGAGGAAATAAGAAAGCTAACTATTAGTTTACATTATAGACACAAAATTTGAGCTGGAAGGCTATACATGACTAATATTTTTGAGTAGTAAAGCAATTTCTTAAATAATATGCATAATATAATCTTGTTTTTCTAAGGTAAATAAAAGTGAAAACAAATGTCCTGTATGTCTGCATAAGAATCCAGTATATGAGAATTCATGGCAATAAAGAGTACATGCTAGCTTCAGGAAATATGAGGATGTGGGAATCTATATAAATGGCTGCTTATATTGTGTATCTGGAAGTAAGGCTGAGAGTATGCTCAGAAAGGAAATGGTGGCTGAAATAACCACTTTCTCTATATTTATTATATCAATAAGAATCATGTTTTCCTCTCTCTAACAAAATATTTAAAATAAAAAAAATATTTAAAATGTGAAGAAAAAACTTGGGAAAGGGGCTTTGTTGTGACATACCAAATGGTATGTAATCATACCACTTTCAAGTTAACCTCCTATAGAAATAAGAATATTAGCCACTAATAATAAGAACAGCAGCAGATAATAATTACATATTACTTATAGAGGGTCAAGTGCTTTTTTTCTTATATATACATGAGTCTTTCAACTTTGTATCTACAAAAGTAATAATTAATAGAGACTACTGTTAACACACCAGAGAGATGTTGCAAAACTAAGGTAGGACTGTTGATACTACAAATACATACAATGAATTATAATAGACAAATAAATTTGATGGATTACTCAGATAACAGTTTAAAGTCTAAGAATTCATTATAACTGATAACACATTTGGATTCTACCTAGAACCTAAATACTCACTTAACAAAAACTACATATTAGGATTCTTCCTGATAAATAAGTAATTACGTTTTCATATGGCTATAATATTTTTAACATAATAAGACCCCTAAAGAATCTATGTTTTCCACTGACTACAAGTACCATAGTGTGAGAGCTATCTCCAAATTGTACACCAACCATACTTACCTACGTGTCAAAACTCAGACAGTATTAAACAAGAGTGCTGTTTGACTCCTGTGATACGGCAAAAATAACTTAGCACTTATATATCAAGATAAATTGAGATGACATTCTTTTAATATCACAATGCACCAAACATATATTTTAATGCTCCCTCTAAAAACATAAAGGATTGGAAAAAGGTTAATATTCAATTCCAGGAATAATAGCTAGGATTAATAAACAGAACTCCAGAACATCAAGACTAATGGGAGAATTTCCTTTCTGGAATGACAATATGAGGAACTTTGTAAACTCGCTCTCCAGGGCATTGTCAAAAATAATAGAGCAATCAGGTGAAAATTACCAAAACCTAACAATTAGGTCTGAAATCAAATGAGACAGACAGCTTAACAGAGAAATTGGGGAAAGTGACAGTCAAACACAGCATTGTTAAATCCATTGTCATCCCATGGTAACTTTGTACAGTCCCAAGTCTACATCCTCTGAGAAGCAACATCAGAGGTTTCATATTGAGGGAGGACAATGAGGGGGATCCAAAAGAAACTGGAACTATTTTCTGGAGGGTGGGCCTCTTGTAGTAAAGGCTTCCCCAGGTAGATAGTGTTCTAGCAACCCATCAGCATCAGTGTACCAGCTAGTGATGCTGTGAGAAGCTTTGTTTGGCTTCAGTGAGATTCTTTCAACAAGTTTGCCCATTTCATGATGGTTGATTTATGAGCACACTTGCCCATACAACACTGAGTGTTGAGCAGTTTTTGAACAAAAACATCATAATCTTTATGCTGTACCCTCCCTATTTACCCAATTTCACCCTGAATAACTTTTTTGTTCATTTGTTTCCCCGGATGAAAAACCTCTCAAAAGAATGTTTTGCCGATGTGGAAGAGGCAAAACAAAAAATGGTAAAAGCACTAAAAAGAATCAAAATTGATGACTTCAAAAACTACTTTGAGCAGCAGAAAAAGCATTTTGATAGGCGTGCTGCATTAAATGGAGACTACTTTGAAGTTGACTGAACTTTAAACACATAAGAATAGATGATCCAAGATGTTCAACATGGAGTAGCAGATTAGTGCCTCTCACTGAGCAAGGCAGAGAGTAAAGATCCAGCCAAGCTAAATGGAGACACCCTGAACATTTTTGGGCTGGTGAAGCACCTTGCACCTAGCAAAGTTCTCTTTGAACACGTAGAAACCAGAAAGTGATGGCAATAATTGGAATCCAGATATCCCATGCCCCCCTGTGTGCCACGCTTCCATAGGAACTGAAGCTCTGCCCAGTGAATGAGAGCGAGTGAGACATTTTGAGTCAGTTCACTCACTCCCAGCCATGCGTGAGTTGTATGTCCCACCCAAGAGCTGTCCTGGGCATGGTATAGCAGTGGGCAACCAGTACTCAAGTGGAACAGGGAACAAAACCCTAACCCAATCAGCCATTGTAAGTGTGGTTTCCCAGCAGAGCCTGGCAACCAGTTCTTAGTTATGCAAAGCCCTTCTGAAGAGTGAATCTGCTTGGTGTTTGCTGCCATCAACTGATAGCTATCTTCCCAACCAGATCAGAAAAAATCACATCCAACCCCAGTGTGTCTACAGGGCAGATCACTTCCCCCTTCCTGTGGTAGGGAACTCACTATTTTTAAAGAGAAGAGTGAGTGTTTGAACACATGTTAATAAAGAGTACGTGTTAGCTTGAGCAAATATGAGGATGTGGGTACTATATAACTGGCTGCTCATATTGTGTATCTGGAAGCAAGACTGAGAGTATGCTCAGAAAGGAACTGGTGGCTGAAATCATCACTTTCTCTGTATCCATTTTAGCAAATAGATACAAAAGGAACTCTGTGGCAGGGAACTCACTCTTTTTCAAGAGAAGAGTGGGGACTTGAAAAAGAAGGGACAAAGCAAAAGACTCACAAAGGCTTTCTCAGTCAGAAAATTTCAGAACTGTAAACCACAGATAGCAAACAGGGAGCCCATACACCCACTTGCTCTCCACAGAGTGCTAGCAGCAAGAGCTGAAAACTAACCCAACCAGATTAACCATAGGAGAGAAAATCGACACAAAAGAAACCTGCCACAGGATAGGGCAAGGAACAGAAGTGAATGACCCTCCTTCTATCACTGAGTGACCTATACTGAACCACAGAAAGGGCTTTACAACAGAGCATCATTGACTAGCTTCAGAGCAACAAAAATAAAGAGGAATTATAGAGAGAAAAGAAAGGCCTGTAATAAATGAGAAAAATATGTATGAAAAAACAGGTAACTACCAGAGTTCCTAAGAAACAGTGCCCCAAAAAGCAGCTATCAGAGCACAAACAATAGAAACCCCTCAGAATGACATGCTCCAGATGACAGTTACAGAAATCAGAGATTGGATGGCCAAAATGAACAGAGAGTACCAAGAGAAACTAGAAGCAAAGTTCACAGTCATACAGGAAGTCAAAGAAGAGTTAACCAATTGCAGAAAAGACTGTTCTGAAATAATGGAAATGAAGAACTACAACTTGGAAACCAAAAACACAAAACAAGCATAGCAAGCAGAATCATTCAAGCAGAGGAAAGAATCTCAGAGATTGAAGGCCAAGATGTGGAATTAACTCAGTCTGTCAAAAAAAAATCTTCAAAAAGAAGGAGCAAAGCCTCTGAGAGATGTGGGACTATATCAAGAAGGCAAATCTATGTCTGATTGATATCCCTGAAGCAGAAAGGGAAATGTAAAGCACCATGGAACAAACATCCCATGAAATCATCAACAAAAATAACTTCCCACATCTCACTAGAGAGTCAACTGTTCAAGTGCAAGAGATTCAGAGAACCCCCCACAGGTGTCACATGATAAGGTCAACCCCCAAACACATAGTACTGTACCTCCACAATGTAAGCATGAAAGAAAAATCCTAAAGACAATAAGAGAGAAAAGTAAGGCTACCTACCCGTGAGGACCCATCAGAATTGTTCCAGACTTCTCCACAGAAACACTACCAGCAAGATGGGACTGGAGTCCAATTTTTACCATTCTTAAAGATAAGCAATTCTAGCCAAGAATTTCCTACCCTGCCAAGCTAAGCTTCCTCAGTGATGGAGAATTAAAATCCTTCACAGACATCCAATCTCTAAGAGAATATGCAGCGTCCAGACCAGCTCTTCAGGAGACACTTAAGATGGTGGTGAACACAGAAAACAAAACAAACAAAGAAGAAGTCATACCAGTCACAAAAGTACAGAAGTACAGGAAAGCACTGAGTCAACAGAGCACACAGCACACTCACAAAAATGAAAATACACAAATGTATAAATACAAAACAAAAAGGAAACTAAGTAACTTCCTAAGAGCACTGTGACAGGGATAAACTCTCACTTTTCAATAATCAATTTGAACATGAATGGACTAAATGCACCATTGAAAATACATAGTGACAAACTGGAGAAAGAAGCATGATCGAGCAGTCTGCTGCCTCCAGGAAACTCATCTCACTACAAGGGACAGTAACAGGCTCAAAACTTGGGACTGAAAAATAGCCTTGCAGGCATATAGAAAACAGAAGAGAAGAGTTGCTTTTCTGATATCAGACAAAACAGATTTCAAACCTTCAAAAGTTAAACAGGATATAGAAGGACACTACATACTGATAAAAGGCTCAATGTAACAGAAAGAAATATCCATCTTAAACATATACACACCCAACACAGGAGCACCAGGCTATATAAAACAATTACTAACTAAACTAAGAGAGGACATTGACCCTCACAAAATCATGGTTGGAGACCTAAACACCCCACTATCACCTCTGGATTGATCATTGAGGCAAAAAAGCAACAAGGAGATCTGGAACCTTAACTTGATGTTCAATCAAATGAATTTAATAGACATCTACAGGACACTCCATCCAATATATACAGAGTATATATTACTCATCAGCACGTGGAACATACGCAGAGATTGATCACATTCTTAGACATCAATCAAGTATAAACAAATTCAAAAGATCAAAATAATACCATGAATCTTCTTAGATCACAGTGGAATAAAAATAAATATCACCACCAAGATTTCCCCCAAAACACACAAAAACATGGACACTAAACAACATGCTACTGAACAACTTCAGGGTCAACATGGAAATAAAGCCAGAAATCAAAAGATCCTGGAAACATAACAAAAACACATCTTATTAAAATATCTGGGATACCATGAAATCAGTGTTAAGAGGAAAATTCATAGCATTGCACACACATGTCAAGAAAACTGAAAAATCATCTAAGTACTAAGTTCAGCAAAAGAACTCAGATCACTGGGATAAAAATACAATCACAGGCTATAGAAGACAAAAATATCATAGAAAAGCTCAACAAGACAAAAAGCTCATTCTATGAAAGGATAAATAAGGTAGATGGAACCATGGCCAAATTCATTAAAAATGAGAGAAATTCCTGAGGAGGTTGGGACAATGGCAGCTGAGCCAGTCAGACTGAGTGAGTGTATGGGAAATTTTATGTATGTGCTGGAGCAAGTGGGCGTGTGAGTGGCTGACTGAGTGATGGCTAGGGAGCTGGCAGCCAGGGTCCAGCCTGGTCTAGCGGCTGGTGTTACAGCAGCTGGGCTTGGACACTAGCGATTCCCAGGACACAGAAGCTGGGCACCACTTTCATTATCTTTTTCTTTTTTTCTTTTTATTATCAAAAAACCCTTCCTGGGAAGAAAATGCTGGTAGAGACTATCTAAGTGGGGGCACGTGAGCAAGTGGTCAGGCCCCTGTTGTAACAGCTCATGCTACTGCTTCTCTGCTTTGTCCCTGGCTCTTCCCAAGTTGCAGAAGTTAAGTGCCATTATTTTTTTTAATGGACAAAACTTTTCTGTGAAAAAGTGGTGGGGAGAAACTATAACCCCAGGCTCTCCCTCATCATTGCCACAGGAGAGACTGTTGGCTCCAGGCTTTGCCTCACCACATCAGTGCCTGGCAGGGCACTAGTAGCAGGGGCTGCAGAGGGAGCCCTGAGGCAAAGTCCCACAGAAGAGGACAAGAGAGGCACCACACCACCATCTTGAAGGTGGGGCAGGAAAGTGTTCCACCTTGCTCACCACGGAGCAACAGACCTGATCTCTGTGACTGGTGGATCAACTACTCAGGGATTGATTATGACAAAGAGGGAATAATCTAAAAGTACATACTTCAGAGGGACTTGACAAGTGCTGGCTTCCAGGTGCTCCAACCCCTACCCTGATCCAGTTGCGGGACAAAGGGTGTGGCCAGAAAAAGACGAGGAAGGACTCCAAAGAGAGCAGTGGTGAGTCCAGGGCTGACCCAAAACTCCCTCCTCCCTAGCAATCCTCTGAATGACAGACCCACATAGCTGTGCTACAACTAAGAAGGACAAACCCAGGTGGAGCCTGGATGTCAGTCACAATAGGAAAACTCCAGTCCAGGATAGGCATGGTTGGGGCACCCCCTGCAAGTACATAGCTGGGGCAAGAGACAATCCTGCACCTCACCACCAGAGGAGATCTCCCTGACCATAGGAGAGAGGGTGGGGAGAATTGCAACCCCACCCACCTCCACTGCCCCACCTCCTTCCCTGCTCTGGACATTGAGAAGAGAGTGAAAGAGGTGGCTCTGCAGAAGAGACCTGATTAGAGGAACAATTACAGAGCCTGCCACAAGAGGGCAGGGGGTTTTGTTTGTTTTGTTTTTATTTTCATTTTTTAAACATTTCTTAAAACGGATTGTTTGCTAGTTCATCTATTTTTAAAATATTAAGCCGGGCTCAGTGGCTCAGCCTGTAATCCCGCGCTTTTGGCAGGCTGAGGTGAGTGAATTGCCTAAGCTCACAGGTTTGAGACCCGCCTGGGCAGCGAGACCTCATCTTTACAATAAATCAAAAAATCAACCGGGCGTGGTAGTGCATGCCTGTAATTCCGGCTACTTGGAAGGCTGAGGCGGAAGGATCACCGGAGCCCAGCAGGTCAAGGCTGCGGTAGCCGGGAGCGGCCACTGCACTCCAGTCTGGGCAACAGAGTGAGACTCCAACTCAAAAAAAAAAATTTTTTTCCTTTGTGTATAAATGTGTATGTGAGGGTTTGATCTGTATAATTTTTTTCTTTTCTTTTTCTGTTTGTTTCTTCTTTTGTCATTTTCTGTTTATGTGTATATGAGAATGATTGAGTATTCATCTTTCAATTTTGATGTTGTTGTTGGTTTGTTTTTGCTCTTTTGTTCTTCTGGGGTTTTCTATGTTCATTTTTTATAGTTTAAGGTGTGTGTCAATATATGTGTGAGGGTTTGACATGAATTCCTTTCCCCTCCCTCCTTCAGTCTTTCCTTTTTTCAATTTTTTTAATTTTAAAATTGTGGGGTAAAATTCAGGATTAGGTATGCAAATATTCATTGTACCCTTGTTGATGAGGTGTGCCCCCTTTCCCCAGGCAGTCTTTCCGTTTTTCTTCTCTATTCACTTTGTGCTAGGCATTGTGTGTATGTGTTTGGTTTTCCTGTTTGTTGTTGTTGTTGTTGTTGTTTGTTTTGTTTCAATTTGTTGTTATTCCAGTTTGTTTTGGGGGGTGTGTGTATGTCTGTGTGTGTTCAATTGTTTTTTTGCACAGGTTCCTGTTTTGCATAATCATATAGAGTGGTGGTGGGGAGTGAGTCTCAGGGAACACATACCACAATAAGTGAACATTGTAATTTGCAAGCAGTTTCTGAATCCTAGTGCCCCATCCCCTACTTTATTCGAATTTAAAACTTCAAGAGACAGCAAGCATTCCCATTCACTGTCTTATTTCAAAATAAAACAATTCCAGAGCCCAGATAAGGGAAGAATAGAGGACTAAGCAAGCATGAGAAGGGAAAACCTCACCCACTGACACCAAATAGCAGAACTAAAGAGAAAAGCAAGAGATCTGTCACAAATGAGGAAACACCAAAGGAAGACCATAGGCAATTTCAAGTGTACCAAAGACAAAACTCCTGCAAAATCAGACCTTGGTGCCCAAACAATGGAAGTCACAAATAACTGGCCTCAGAATATGACAAGGATTAGTGAATGAATGGAAAGAGTGAATAAGACACAAGAGAGACAAGATGCAACACAGAAAGAACTTGCAACAGAGATTTTGGCAATAAAAAATTTCTTCCAGGAAATAAATAACAAGATGACAAGCATGGAAAGCAGAATTAATCTAGCCAAAGAAAGAATCTCAGAACGTGAAGACCAGAACTGGGAATTAACAAGATTTGTAAAAAACATAGAAAGAAGACTCAGAAAGAAAGAACAAAGCCCACAAGAGATATGTGATTATATCAAGAGGTGAAACCTATGGCTGATTGGTATTCCAGAAGAAACAAGGGAAATGGAGAACAACTTGAAGCAAGTATTCCAGCAGTTAATCCAAGAAAACTTTCCCCATCTCACCAGAGATATGACCAGTCAAGCACAAGAAATACAGAAAAACCCCACAAGACATCAAAGGAGAAGACAAACCCATAGACACATAGTAATTTGCCTACACAAAGTAGGCACAAAAGAAAAAATTCTAAAGGCAGCAAGAGAGAAAGGTCAGACTATCTACTGGAGAAAACCAATCAGAATAGCAACATACTTATTGGCAGAAACACTACAAGCAAGAAGGGACTGGAGCCCTATATTCAAAGTCCTCAAAGATAAACAATTTCAACCAAGAATTTCCTATCCAGTCAAGCTCACCCTCATCAGTGTTGGAGAATTAAAATCCTTCCCAGACATCCAATGCCTTAGAGATTGTGCAGCTTCCAGACCAGCTCTACAGGAGACACTTCAAAGGGTATTAAGCACAGAAGAAAGAAAAACAAGAATGACCACACACTTTTCAAGAGATCAGCAGAGCACAGAATCAACAGAGAATATACTGCAACAGGGAACTTGAAAACATACACATATATCAACCCCAAAGTCAAAAAAAAAAAAAGCAAAGATAAAAAGTAATAAGAACCTCATGACAGGGATAAACAATCACATTTCAATAATCAGCTAGAATGTGAATGGATTAAATGGACCACTGAAAAGACACAGAATGGCAAACTGGATTAGAAAACATGACCCAATTATTTGCTGCATCCAGGAGACTCATCTCACTATAAGGGATGGACACAGACTGAAAGTTAAAGGATGGAAAACAAGTTTCCAGGCAAATGGCTCACAAAAGAATGCAGGAGTTGCAATCTTAATATCAGACAAAACAACTTTAAGCTGTCAAGAATTTTAAAAGATGCAAAAGGACACTACATAATCATAAAAGGTTCAATCCATCAACAAGAAATATCCATCCTAAACATATATGCACCCAACACAGGAGCACCAGCATTTATAAAGCAGCTACTAAGTAAACAATAAAAATATATTGGCTCTAGCACTATTATAACAGGGAACTCGAATACCCTACTAATAGCCCTAGATAGAACATCAAGGCAAAACATCTATAAGGAGATCAAGAACCTAAAGTTGACACTCAACCAAATGGACTTAATAGATAGCTACAGATTACTCCATCCAACTACAGAATATACAATCTACTCATCACCACATGGAATGTACTCCAAGATCAATCATATCCTTGGCCATAAATCAAGCATAAACAAATTCCATATGGTTAAAATCTTGTCATGCACATTCTCAGACCACAGTGGAAGAACAACAAATATCAACACCAAGAACATTTCCCCAAAGCCCACAAAGACATGGACGCTAAACAGCATGATGTTGAACAACTACTGGGTCAACACTGAAATAAAACCAGAAATTAAAAGATTCCTGAAAACAAATGAAAATGGAGAAACATCTTATGAAAACCTCTGGGATGCTATGAAAACAGCACTAAGAGGGGAATTTATATCTTTATGAGCACACATCAAGAAATCAGAAAGATCACAAGTGGAGAACCTAACAAATCAACTAAGGGAGCTGGAAAGAGAAGATCATCAAAACCCCAACTTTAGCAGGAAAATTCAAATCACCAAAATAAGATTCAAAATATGGGACATAGAAGACAAAAATATCATAGAAAACATCAACAAAACAAAAAGCTGGTTCTTTTAAAGAATTAACAAGATTGATGGACCCCTAGCCAGAATGACCAAGAAAAGAGAAAAAAGCACAAATAAACACAATCAGAAACACAAAAGATCAAATCACTACTGACCCTGAAGAAATACAAAAGATTTTCAGAGATTACTATGTACACCTATATGGAAACAAATTTGATAACCTAAATGAAATGGAGGACTGTCTGACATCATACAACCTCCCCAGCTTGAAACATGAAGATATTGAGACACTAAATAGACCGATAACAACCCAGGAAATTGACTCTGTCATACAAAAACTACCTACAAAAAAAAATAACCCTGGACCAGATGGCTTTCCAGCAGAATTCTACAAAACATACCCAAACCAGGTAAAGATCCAACAAAAAAGAGAACTACAGGTCAATATCCCTTATGAACACAGATGTAAAAGTCATCAACAAGATTCTAGCAAATCGGATACAAAAACACATCTCACAAATCATCCACCAGGACCAAGTAGGCTTCATCCCCAGGATGCAGGGCTGGTTCAACATTTGCAAGACCATAAATGTTATTAAATACTTCAGCAGATGAAAAAAAAAAAAAGAACCACGTGATTATATCATTGGATGCAGAAAAAACTTTTGATAAAATCCACCATCCCTTCCTGATGATAGCCCTCAAACATCTAGGTAGAAAAGGAAAATACCTTAAAATAGTAAGTGCCATCTATGATAAGCTCACACTAACATATTGCTAAGTGGACAGAAACTAGAAACATTTCCCCTTGACAACTAGAACAAGACAAGGTTATCCACTCTCACTCCTCTTGTTCAACATTGTGTTGGAAGTCCTAGCTTGGGCAATTAGACAAGAGATGGAAATCAGGGGTATACAAATAGGAAAAGAGGAAGTCAAGCTGACGATATGATCCTATACCATCAAAATCCAAGAAAATCTGTCAAAAACCTGCTTGCACTGATAAAGTAAATGTGCAAAGGACAGTTTCATTCCTATGTACCAACAAAAAACAGGCAGAGACCCAAATTAATCCATTTCAGAATGGCCACACAAAAAATGAAATATCTCGGCATCTTCCTAACCAAAGAAGTGAAAGACCTTTACAATGAGAACTACAAAACACTGCTCAAAGAAATCCAAGAAGATACAAACACATGGAAAAATATTGCATGTTCATGGATAGGAAGAATCAACATTGATAAAATGCCCATCCTACCAAAGGCAATCTACAGAGTCAATGCAATACCCATTAAGTTACCAACATCATTCTCCTCAGACCTGGAAATGACAATGCAGAAATTCACATGGAAACATAAACGACCACAAATAGCCAAAATAATCCTTAGCAAAATAAACAAAGCAGGAGGTATCACACTTCCAGACTTCAAACTTTACTATAGGGCTATAGTAATCAAAATCAAAACAGTCTGGTATTGGTACAAGAACAGGCACATAGACCAATGGAACAGGATAGAGAATCTGGAAGCAAAGCCTCAATTTCTCAACCAACTCATCTTTGACAAAGCCTCCAATATCAACAACTGGGGAGAGGAGAACCTATTCAGTAAATGGTGCTGGGAAAACTGGTTGATCACGTGCAGAAGATTGAAACAGGACCCCTACCTATCACCATACACAAAAATTAACTCTAAATGGATCAAAAAGCTAAACATAAAACCTCAAACTATAAGAATCTAGAAAATGCAGGAGACACTGTTGTGGAAATTAGAACTGGCAAACAATTCCTGATTAAAAACCCAGGTGCCCATGCCATAAAAGATAATATAGACAAGTGGGACCTCATCAAACTGACAAGCTTCTGCAAAGCCAATGAAACCATGTTGCCCATCAAAGCTGGACTGGATTAAAAAAATGTGGTACATATACTCAATGGAATATTATGCAGTCATAAAGAAGCACAAACATATGGACTTCATAGCAAATTGGATGGATTTAGAGTCGATCATCCTCAGTAATACATCACAGAAACAAAGAACAGATTACCATATGTTCTCGCTCATAAGCGGACTTTGAACAATTATAATACTATAAGAAAGGGATTTGCAGTAGTGGGAAAATATCGGGGGTTGATGGGATTGGCAGTTGAGGAAAACTGCTAGGGGAGGAAGGAGTATACCTCATCAACAAGTGTCTCTGCATAATCAACATTTGTATACCTAACCCTGAATTGTACCCCCACATCTTTATAATAAAAAAAGAAAAATATTTGAAACTATGATAGCAACTTTTAAATCCACTATTCTTGCTACTTTCCCAATAAGAAAGAGATGAAAAAACCTTGTGTGTGATAAAACATAAATAAATAAAATATAACCAAAATATAAATAAAAATAATAAGAGAAATTCCAAATAAAAGCAATTAGAAATGCAAAGTGTGAACTTACAACTGACCCTGAAGATATTAAAGATTATCAGAGATTATTATGAAAATCTGTATACAAATAAACTAGAAAACCTAAATGATGTAGAGGATTTTCAGACATCACACAACCTCCCAAGGTTGAAACAAGAAGAAATTGAAATTCTAAACAAAAGAATAACAATCCAGGGAATAGACTCAGTAATAAGAAATCTCCCCACCAATAAAAGCCCCAGACCAGATGCCTTCCCAGCTGAATTCTAGAAGAAATACGAGGAGAAGCTGATACCAATTTTGTTGAAAGTATTTCCAGGCAATAGGGAATGAGAAAATTCTCCCCAACTCATTTTATGACACTCACGTCATACTGATATCCAAACCTGGCAAAGACCCAGCTAGGAAAGAGAATTACAGGCCATTCTCCTTGATGAACATAGATGTAAAAATTCTAAACAAGATTCTAGTAAATCAAATCTAACAACACACATCAAGGATCATCTACTATGATCAGGTGGGCTTCTTTCCTTGAATGCATGACTGGTTCAACATTTGCAAGATCATAAAAATAATTTAGTATATTGACAGATGTAAAACCAAGAACCCCATGATTATATTATTAGATGCAGAAAATGTATTTGACAAAATCCAGCATTCCTTCTTTTTAAAACTCTAGAGCTCCTAGACATAGATGGAGCATTCCTCAAAACAGTAAGAGCCATCTATGACAAAACCACAGCCAACATTTTGCAGAAGCTATTAATAAGCATTCTCCCTAAGAACAAGAACAAGACAAGGATGCCCATCCTCACCCTTCCTGTTCAATATGGTCCTGGAAGTCCCTGTCAGAGCAAACAGGCAAGAGACGGAAATCAGGAGTGTTCAAATAGGAAATAAAAGTTAAGTTAAGCTATCCTTCTTTGTGAATGATATGATTCTATACTTTGAAAACTCTCGGGAGTCTGTCAAAAGTCTTGCACTGATAGATGGCTTTGGCAACGTCTCACTTTACAAAATCAGCATGCAAAAGACACTTGCATTTGTATACACTAGCAACAAACTTTCAGAGAACCAAATAAAAAGCAAAATCTCATTCACAGTAGCCACCAAAAAAAAATGAAAAATCTTGGCATCCACCTAAGCAGAGAAGTGAAAGACCTTTACAACAAGAAATACAAACTGTTGCTCAAAGAAATAAAGGAGCTGGACTCGGTGGCTCAGCCTGTAATCCCACACCTTTGGGAGGGTGAGGTGAGTGGATTGCCTGAGCCCACGGGTTTGAGACCCGCCTGGGCAGCGAGACCTCATCTCTACAATAAATAAAAAAATCAGCCAGGCGTGGTAGTGCATGCCTGTAATTCCAGCTACTTGGAAGGCTGAGGCAGAAGGATCGCCGGAGCCCAGCAGGTCGAGGCTGCGGTGGCCAGAAGCGGCCACTGCACTCCAGTTTGGGTGACAGAGTGAGACTCCAGCTCAAAAAAAAAAAAAAAAAAGAAAAGATGACATAAAGAAATGGAAAAACATTCCACGCTCATGGACGGGAAGAATCAATATCACCAAGATGTCCATCCTACCCAAGACAATCTACAGATTCAATGCAATATTCATCAAATTACGAACATCATACTTCTCAGACATGGAAATGACAATGCAGACATTCATATGGAAACAAACAAAAAAGCACAAATAGCCAAAACAATCCTCAGCAAAAGGAACAAAGCAGGAGGTATCATACTTCCAGAGTTTCAACTTTATTAAAATGCTACAGTAACCAAAACAACTTGGTATTGGTATAGGAATAGGCACATAGACCAAATGGAACAGGACAGAGATTCCAGAAGCAAAAACATGGTTTCTCAACCAAATGGTCTTTGAAAAAGCCACTAATAACAACTGGTAGGGCAAGGAGACCTTATTTAGCAAATGGTGCTGGAATAACTGGCAGACCACATGCAGAAGAATAAAACTGGTTCACTACCTATCACCATGTACAAAAATCAGCCCCAAGTGGATCAAAGACCTAAACACAAAATTTCAACCTATAAGAATCCTAGAAGAAAATGTAGGAAACATCTTTATGTAAATCAGAGTAGGCAAAGAATTCTTGACCAAGTTCTCAAAAGTGAATGCCATAAAAGATAACATAGACAAGTGGGACCTCATCAAACTGAAAAGCTTTTGCACAGCAAAGAAACCATCAAGAGTGCAAAGAGACAACCCAAAGAATGGGAAAAAATTTTGCAAATTATGCATCTGATAAGGGTCTAACATCCAGGATCTACAAGAAATTCATGAAGTAAAAGGAAAAAAAACCACCAATCACATTAAAAAATGGACAAAGAACATGAACAACCGCTTCTCAAAAGATGACATACAAGCAGCCAACAGACACATAAAAAACTGGTTGAACTCACTAATAATCAGAGAAATGCAAATCAAAACTATGATGAGGTACCACTTAACCCCTGTAAGAATGGCTATTATTAATAAGTCAAAAAGCAACAGATGCTGACAGGCTGTAGAGAAAAAGGTGCACTTCTACACTGTTGGTGGGATTGCACGCTAATTCAACCTCTATGAAAAGCAGTGTGGTGATTCCTAAAAGAAGTAAAAGTTGACCTTGCATACAATCCAGCAATCTCACTTCTGGGAATATACCCAGAGAAACACAAGTCATTCTACAAAAAAGACACCTGCACACACGTTTATTGTCACCCTATTTACCAGGGTAAAAACATGGAACCAACCCTACTGCCCATTGAAAGTGAACTGGATAAAGAAAATATGATATATATACACAATAGAGTATTTTGCAGTCATAAAAAAGAACAAAATCATGAACTACAGCAAATTGGATGGAATTGAAGACCATTATAATAAGTGAACTATCACAGAAACAAAGAACTAAACACTACACGTTCTCACTCATGAGTGGGTCCTGAACATTAGTCAAATTAACACAAGGGAGGGATTAGTAGTCACTGAGCACCTTTAGGGGAGGGGGTAAAGGAGAAGAGCGGGGGACATGTGACAACACAAAGGGCACCTGGTCTGCTACTGGGGGAGTGAGGGCCAATTAGAAGCCTGAACTTCACCTGCATTCACAGCCTACTTATGTAATTAATCCTCACGTGTACCCTACATCCCTATAATAAAATAAAAATTTTTTTTTTTGAGTTGGAGTCTCACTCTGTCGTCCAGACTGGAGTGCAGTGGCCACTCCCGGCCATCACAACCTCGACCTGCTGGGCTCTGGCGATCCTTCTGCCTCAGCCTTCCAAGTAGCCGGAATTACAGGCGCATGCTACCACGCCCAGCTAATTTTTTGATTTATTTTAGAGATGAGGTCTCGCTGCCCAGGCGGGTCTCGAACCCGCGGGCTCAGGCAATCCACTCACCTCAGCCTCCCAAAGGCGCGGGATTACAGGCTGAGCCACCGAGCCTGGCTAATAAAAATTTTTTAAAAGTTAAGAATAAATACAAACTTTTTTAATAAATAAATTCTTGTTTTTTGTTTTGTTTTGTTTTTAGGGGTCCTTCTAGGATACTTACAACAACAGGTCAGCCAAATAACAAAAGAAATAAAAAAACAAACAAAAACAAGACACAAGGAGTGGATCTTCAGAGTCAATATAATATATTGTCTAAAATGTTGAGTTTTAAATTTTAAAAATCTTCAAGACATACAAATAAACAAAAAATTTTGACATCCACACTAGAATAAGTTGAGGCAACAGCAACTGCCTATGAGAAAGCCTAGGTGTCAGAATTTTTAAGTTGTGGGTATAATTCAGGGTTAGGTATACAAATTGTCATTGTGTAGGTAAAGTTTGGGCCTCACTTTGGTCCCCATTTCACCTGGTTTGAGATCAGGTAGCTTTACTGATGAGGTGTGTTCCTGCCCCCCCCGGCAGTTTCCCACTATTGCCAATTCCTTTTTTATAATATTATAATAATTGTTCGGGTTTTTCTTATGACTGAGAAAATGTGGTATTCAGTTCTTGTTTCTGTGACAGCTTTAAAAGACAATGCTTCAAAGCAACTATTGAAAATGTGTTCAAAGATAAAAATAAACCATATTTTATGAAGTAAAGAAAGCTATGATGGCAATACAGAATATCATTAACAAGGTGTAAATTATTTTAAAAATTCAAATAAGATTCTGGAATTGAAAATTATAACCAAAATAAAAATTTCACTAGCAGTAGATTTGAATTGGCAGAAGAAGGAATCATCAAACTTGTAAAATTATGTATAGAGATTTTGTAATATTACAAACAGAAAAATATGAAGAAAATTGAGAACTTCAAATTCAAGATACTATTAAGCCTACCAACATATGTTTAACAGGAAATTCAGAAGAAGATGATTCAGAGAATGAATGAATAAACAAACAAACAAATAAATATAAAAATAAAGACTGAAAAATTTTCCAAATTTGATGAAAAATATAAATTTTAACATCTAAAGAATTCAGTGATGAGGTGTATACCCAGTCATCACAATGAAAATGCTGAAATACAATAACAAAAAGAAAATCATAAAAATAACAAGAAAAAATGACTTGTCATCCATAAAAGAGCTCCACTAAGAAGAAGATCTGAATTCCATCAGAAACAAAGGAGGCCAAATAGCAATGGGATAAGATATTAAAATACTGATAGAAAAACAACAGAACTGTTAACCAAGAATCTTATATTGGGGGGGGGATGAAGGTAAAATAAAGACATTCCTGGATAAACAATAACTGAATTGTTTTTAGTGAACTTGCCTGGCAAGAAATACTTAGTAAAGGAAGTTTTTCAAACTGAAAAGAAAGTGACCCCACAAGGTAATTCAAATCTACGTGGAACACTGATAAAAACAATTATGTGATTATAAAAGGCAGTATTGATACGTATTTTCCCTTCTCTAAAATGATTTAAAAACAAGTGTATAAAATATTATGTATTGTATCATTGGGTGTATAACATATGGAAAAGTAAAATATTTTAAAATAACAGTAAAAAAGTAGGTGAGATCAAAGTTCTATTGGAGTAAATCAGTTACACTATATGGTAACTGAAATCCAAAGGAACAAAAAAAGAGAACCAGAAATGGTAAGATGATTAATGTATCAAACACTGTAAGTATATCCTTGCTTTCTTCATTTCTAAACTTCTTTTATAGATACAAAATTATATAATCATTATAGCAATGCATTGTTAGGTCCATTAGATACATAGATGATAGATAGATGGATAGATAGATAGATAGACAGATAGATAGATAGATAGACAGAGATAGAATATATATAACTACAATAGCACAAAAAGAAAGAAGATGGAATATGGATATACAGAATTGATATCTCTGTGCCTCAGAAGATAAGTTTAACGTTCTAAAATCAATCAACATATTATAAAAGGGAAAAACAAATATGATCACTTCAACAGACACTGAAAAAGCAGTTGTCAAATTTGCACCTCTTTTTATGATTAAAATAAGCTCTTAGAAAAGAAGGAAACTTCCTCAGTCTAAATATAGGCATCTATGAAAACCCTACAACTAAACATATGAAATAGTGAAAGGCTCTTTCTACCTAAGATTGAGAACAATTACAGAATATTGGTTCTCATGGTATTTACCATTGCACTGGAGGTTCAAGCTAGTCAAAAAGGGAAGAATAAATAAAAACTATTTTCATTTACACATAACATGATTGCATATTTAGATAACTAAGGCTACTAGAACTAATATCTAAATATAACAAGGGTGGAGGATAAAAGTTCACTAAATAAGAAAATCAATTGCATTTGTATACAGTAGCAAATAACAATAAGAACATGAAATTAAATAAGTTTCATACACAATAGTATAACAAAGATTTAATAATAAATGAAATAAAAATATGCAAAACTTATATATCAACACTACAAAACATTGTAAAGGAAAATTGAAGTACCAAGTAAATGGAGGAAAATGTTATATTATTGGATGAGAAGACTCAATGTTGTTAAGAGGTCAACACACCCCAAATGATAGAGTCAATGCAACCCCAATCAGAATCTAAACATGTTTTTTAGAATAAGTTGGCAGATTCAATTTAAAAGTAATGTAGATATGACCTAGTAATTCTTTTACTAGGTAAATACTGAATGAAAATTAAATCAGCATCCTGCATTCCCAAGTTCATTCAGCATTATTTACAATAGCTGAAATGTAGAAACAATCTGTCTGTCTACAGATGAATGAATGAATAAATTGTGATATATACTTATATACATATAATATACAATTAAATATTATTCAGCCTTAAAAAGGAGATACTAATATTTGCAACAACATGTATGAAACTATAGGAAATTAAGCCACACACAGAAAGGAAAATACCGCATGATCTCATTTATATGTAGAATCTTACAAAAAAAAGTTGAATGCATAAAAATAATCAAATGGTGGTTATCAGAAGTGAAGGGTCAGAAGAAGCAATGACGAGATGTAAGCCAAAGGGTACAAAGTGATAGATATGTAAGCTGAATAAGTCTTGAGATCTAAAATACATCATAAGGACTATAGTTATAATATTGTATGGTATACTGAAAATTTGCTAAAAGAGTAGATTTTAGGTGCTCTTACCACATATACACAAGATAATTATGTGAGATAATAGATATGATAATTTGATTGACTATGGTAAGTATGTATATCAAAACATCATTTGTACATTTTAAATATTGAATGGAATAGAAAATATAGTGCCAAAGTAAACGCAAACTAATTAGATAAATTGATCTTTGACAAATTTTCCAGTAAAATTCAGTAAATTCAATTGTACCTTTTTAACAAATGGTGTTACAGATATTATATATCGGCATGGAAAAAAGAATTTCTTATCCTTACCTCAAATCTCATACGAAAAAGTTAACTCAAAATGTATTATAGAGATAAGTGTAAAAGAAACATTATTACATACCTAGAAATATGTACAGTTCTTTTTCATTAGGTCAAATAGTTTTTAAATAGAACATCAAAAGCACAAATAATAACAGAAGAAATTTAAGTGGATTTTTAAAAATTGAAATTCAATACATTGCTAAGAAAACTAAAATTCAAGTCACAAAGTGGGATAAACTTTTTCCAAAACACATATCCAACCAAGTATCAAGTTCAGAATACATAAAGAACTCAAGCAATTCTATAATAAGACAACCCAACCAAATAGATGGGCAAATGATTTGCAGATATTTCACAAAATAAGATGTATATAGATAAACTTATAAAATATATTCAACATCGCTAGTCATCAGATAACTGTAGTTTATATCTGAAATGTGATATCACTGCACACATACTAGAATAGGTAAAATTAAAGATTGACATTATCAATTGTTGGTGAGTCTGTGGGAAGAGTGCAATTCTCATCCACTGCGGGTGGAAGGAAAAAACTAAACAGTTTTTTTCCACTTTGGAAATTCATATAACAACAGCATATAATGCTAAACATATGTGTATGATATGACTTAGCAATTTGAATCATAGATGTTTACTCAAGAGTAATAAAATTATATGTTCATGCAAAAACATGTACATGAATTTTCATAGCAACATTATCAATAATAGCTCCAAGGTGGAGGCAAACCAAATGTCCATAGCTGGTGAATGAGTAAACAAATTGTAGTATATCATACCTCAGAATGCAATCCAGCAATAGAAAGGAACAACTGGTACTTGTGACAGTATTGAAAAGTCTGAAGTCATTTATGCTAAGTGAAAGAGGCAAAACAAAAAATATTTCACTTATATAAAATACTATAAAGGACATGCAGTGACAGAAACCATTTCAATGATTGCTTGGCTCCAGGGGTGGGATAGAAGATTGAATGCAAGAAAACATGAGGAAACTTTTTAAAGTGAGAGAATTGTTGTATATGAAGGGGATCCCCCCAAAATCTGGAATTTATTTATTAAAAATTGTGTGTTTATTCTTACATGTTTAAACTTCAGTCACCTTCAAAGTACTCTCTGCTTGATGCAATAAACCTATCAAGACGCTTTTCTAGGTCAAAACAGTTTGTGAACTTGTCATTTTGATGCCTTTTAGTACTTCTGCCATTTTTTTGTTTCACCTGTTCCACATCAGCAAAATGTTTCCGTTGAGGACTTTTTTCATCTGGGGAAACAAACAGAAGTCACTCAGGGTGATCCCACGAATAGGGAGGGTAGGGCATGTGGGTCATGCCATTTGGGGTTAAAAACTGCTGAACATTCAGTGCAGTGTGGCAGGTGTGCTTGTAAATCACCCATCATGAAATGAGCAAACATTGAAAGAATCTCCAAAAAAATGAAAAAGAAAAAGTCACTGAAGCTGAATGCAGCTTCTCACAACAATGCTAGCTGGTACACTAATGCCGAAGGGTTCCTAGAATATTTACATAGTGGGGTAAGCCTGTACTATAAAGCACCTACCATACAAATGAACATTCTGAGTTTTTTTAGTCCCCCCTTGTATCTTGACTATGTAAACGTAATGTATACTATTCCCAAAATTCATCAAACTTTACACTTAAAATTGGTGAACTTTATTGTATATAAAATGATACTTTATGAAACAAAATTGGAGAAAATTGATAAGTAAATATATTAGGCCTCTGGAAAATAAAAATTAAAATCACAATGAGTGCTTTTACCATAACCCTAACACAACAGCTAATTTAAAAAACCCTGAAAACTGCAAATGTAGATGAAGATATTGAACAATGAGAACTAACAAATATTGTTAGGGGTGGTGGAAATGCTTACACCACTTTGAGAAAAGTTCTGCCCATTTTTCACAAACCATTCTATAAAACAGCATTTCCATTCTTAATCATTTACTCAAGAACAATTAAAATATAAGCCTGTAAACAGACTTATACATGAATGAGAGCAGGTTTATTTTTAATATCCCCAAAGTAGAAATAACTCAAGTGGCCATCTGTAAGAGAATGGGTAAAACAACTAGTATATTCATATGTGGAATACTATTCTGCAATAAAAGTAATAAAATATTGATGCATACAACAAATGGATTAATCTCAAAATAGCTTGCTAATAAATGAAAAAAAGCCTTCCACAAAACAGTACATACTACATTATTCCATTAACATGGAATTTTAGAATATGTGTAACTTGTGGTAGAAAAATAATCAAAACAGTGATTCCACAGAGGTTGTTGTGAGCTGGAGATTCAGTGAGAAGGAGCATAAGAAATTTGGGGGAATGGTAACATCTTATAACTTGATAGGAGTTTGGATTTACACAGGAGTATGATACTGTAAGTTTTCAGTGAAAGTACACTTAAGAATTGTGAATATAACATTACATAAGTTTTACATCATGAGAAAGTAAAACTCAGCAGATATTAAGTTGTAGTCAAAAATGATATTTAAAATGCCATATTGTAAATGATATTTAGGTGAAAAAATGATAAAATTTCTTCTACAACAAGTCCCAATTAATTTCATATGAAGTTGAGAGAGGATTATTTTGAACTTGAGCAGTGATTTTCAAAACTTCTTACTGTGACATACACACACCAAATAAACTTTACCTATACATGTATGTGTGTGTATATACATGCACGTTTCAGCATGAAAAAAGATGTAAATAATCTATAATTCTAAAAGAAGTGACTGAAGAAAAACATTGGAATAGAGGGTTTGAATGGTGATGTTACTATTTTTTCAATGTTCAAGTTTACTAATTTTGTATAACTAGACAAAAAAGAAAGCTGTTTCTTTTTTTAAAATCAATGTGAAAAATCAATGCATGAAATCCAAAGATATTGTAACCAACCCAAAGAACTGACTGAAAATCCCTGGAAAATGATGAAATAGTTAAGAAAACTATAGGTATATAGAAAATACATATGCAAGATATTGAAATTGTCTATATTAAAGCTACAGTAATTGAAACAATATGAAATAAGCTCAAAGAATGAGTCCCTAAAAGAAAAGGAGTAGCTGAAATGGTGTTTAGGTTAATCCTTATTTGAGAGGGAAGACAATAAAATAAAATCCAATAAAATAAAATTCTCACTTAATTTCCCTTGCCATTATGCATTCTGCATGGGTTAAAGTATAAACATCTAAAATAAACTTTAAAAATTATATTTACCAGTGATGTCCATGGTATATTTAAAAAGTAGAGTGGCATGATCTCATTTTTATAAAGACAAAATATTGATTAAATAATCTTAATTTTTATATGTATATATTTAAATATACATGTATCTCATGGAAAAAAGATTTTATTGACCCTGTAAAACATTGTGGAATGAAATGCATTTAGTAGTGGTAGCAGTGATCATTATAGTGGATGATTTGAGAAATGAATAATATAAACTATTGTTATTTATAGTTTATAATATAAACTATTATAAACAAATGATATAAATTATTATTTATCTGTCATAGAATTATGGTGAGAATTCAGCAAGGTAAATGTATAATAGTTATTTTTAGAAAACGAGAAGATACATAGAAACATGAATGGTCACATTATCACAATGTTTGAGGCTGTATATAACGTAATATTTATTGTGACAACTTATATTTCATTTAGAAACCACTCACATCCTACTATAATGTGAATACTGCATTTAAAACGCCCTTCCAGTTAATTGTACTCAGTATTCAGGTGCCACCTTTTCTATCTAATTATCTTGAGTAAATCAGGATTGCAAGTAGCTACCAACAGTCTTTCCAAACATATTAGATTGGAAGCCAAGATTCTAAAATGAAGAGCACCTCAAATCTGAAAGTCAGGTATGTATTGAGAAGGTGAAGGGGTAGTATATTCATGAAAGTAGAGGTGCTGACTTATTTTGTATGGTCATTTAGAGCACATGGTGATAATAATGACTGCAACAATGATGATGTGTCTTACCTGGTTTTCAATTTGCAACAATCAACTGGAATATGAAGACTGCTAGTAATTGGGTTTATTAAAGACAGCAGAAGGAGAAAAATGACAATATATTATGGCAGTTGAACAACACTTATAAGAGAAAAAAGCAAATAGCTGTTAAATGAATCTAAGCAAAATTGCTTAACCCTATTAAAAATAAAATCAAATACAAAACTTTCTGATGAAAATGCTGATTTGCAAGTCAGATTATGTAACAATAAAATAAATTTAATTTTAAATTTTTGCACCTTTTGATGGTTAAATATATGTGTCAATTGGCTTATCCTTGAGGACATTTTGCTAAGTAAAATAAGCCAGGCATAGAAGGACAAATACTGCATAATCTCACTTATAAGTGGACTCTAAAAAGTCAAACCCATTAAAGTAGAGAGCAGATGCTGGTTACAAGAGGTTGGGAAGAAGGTGAAGACATGTTGGTCAAAGGGTATATACTTCAGCTAGTTGAGAGGAATACGTTTTTGAGATCTCCTGCACAGGGAGACTACAGTTAATGATAATGCATTTATATTTCAAAATTTCTAAGCGAGTAAATTGCAAGTATTTTCACTACAAAAAATAAGTATGTGAGATAATGGATATTAGTTAGATGGTTTAATTATTCCACAATGTATACATATTATCAAAACATATTGTACCTCATATATACATACACACAATTATTTTTAATTATAACTTAAAAATCAATATAAAAGATTTGACATCAGCTCAACAACAGAGGATATGATAGAAGAGTTCAGTAGTACTGAACAAATCTGATTATGAAAAAATAAGCTTTCTAATCTAAAGTTAATACTTTCTATGTAGTTTTTATAGTATTATAATTTAAAATACCATGCCACAGAAACGTGGTTCTCACGTGTATTTAGGGGGCTATCTAGGAGATAATGATAAGTGATAAAAGAAAGTCACATATAAACTCTACCATATAATCATATACTTCCAAACAAAAATCAGAATAATACTCTTTATTTTTGCACATGACTCTCTATATAATTTTGTTCACTGAAAATAATGTATAGGGAAATATACTTTAGACAATATTACCTTAAAGTGGATTTTGAAAGAGATTGCTCTATATACTTTTATTTCCTAGAAAAAGCTAGTAATCGTAGTATTTTTAAATTTTATTTAATTTTTTATTTAAATTTTTTATTTCAGTGAGAATTTATTTATTTTTTTATCAATATTTTTTATTTTGATATTGTGGGGTATAGTTAAGGGTTAGGTATACAAATATGCTTCATATTTGTATAACAGGTATCTCCCTGTCCCCAGACAGATGTTTACTACCATTAGTACTATCACCCTCCCCATAGTTTCCCACCACTGTCAGTCATTTTCTTATGGTAGTACGTTGGATGATCAAGGTCCACTATATGAGTGAGAATATGTGATACTCAGATCTTTGTTTCCGTGAGAGGTCACTTAGTATTATAGACTCTAGCTCCATCCAGGTTGCTGCGAAATTCATGATTTTGTTCTCTTTTATGGCTGCATAGTATTCCAACATGTATATGTACCACATTTTTTAAATCCAGTCCTCTTTTGATGGACAGCATGGTTGGTTCCAGGTCCTTGCTATTGTGAACAATGCTGCGATAAACATTCATGTGCAGGTATCTTTTTGATAGAGTGATTTGAGATCTTCAGGGTATATTCCCAGTAGGGGGATTGCAGGGTCATATGGGAGGTTGATATTTAGACCTTTTAGGAATTGCCACACTGCTTTCCACAGAGATTTCACTAGTTTACACTCCCACCAACAGTATAGGAGTGTTCCCTTTTTGCCACATCCTCTCCAACAACTATTATTTTCTGAGTTATTGATAATTGCCATTCTGACTGGAGTTAGGTGGTATCTCAGTGTGGTTTTGATTTGCATCTCCCTGATGATTAGTGAGGTTGAACATTTCTTCATGTGTCTGTTGGCTGCTCGGATGTCTTCATTTGTGAAGTGTCTATTCATACCTTTTGCCCATTTTATAATGGGGATGGTTGTTTTTTTCTTTTCAGCATGTTTGAGTTCCTTGTAGATCTAAGATGTTAAGACTTTGTCAGACCTGGAATTGTCAAATATATTTCCCAGTCTGTAGGCTGTCTCCCTGCTCTCTTGATGGTTTTTTTGGCTTTGCAGAAGCTTGTCAGTTTAATGAGGTTCCACTTGTCTATCTTATCCCTTATGTTCTTTGGGTTTTGAGTTTTGTTCAGGAATTGGATGACAGTTCCAATTTCCATGAGGGTACGTCCTTCATTTTCTAAGGTTCTTATGGTTTGAGGTTTTACATTTAGCTCTCTGATCCATTTGGAGTTAATTTTTATGTATGGGGTTAGATAGGGGTCCTGTTTCAATCTTCTGCATGTGATCAGCCAGTTTTCCAAGCACGATTTACTGAATAGGTTCTCCTCTCCCCAGTGGTAGGTGGTGGAGGCTTTGTCGAAGATGAGTTGGTTGAGAAATTGAGGTTCCACTTCTGGGATCTCAATTCTATTCCATTGATCTGTATGCCTGTTCCTATACCAATACCAAGTTGTTTTGATGATTGTAGCTTTATAGTAAAGTTTGAAGTCTGGTAATATGATACCACCTGCTATTTTTTTTTTTTTTTTGCTGAGGATTGTTCTGGCTATTCTTGGACGTTTGTGATTCCATATGAATTCCTGTGTTGTTTTTTCTAGGTCTGAGAAGAATGTTGCTGGTAATTTGATAGGTATTGCATTGAATCTGTAGATTGCCTTAGGTAAGATGGACATCTTTGCAATATTGATTCTTCCAATCCATGAGCATGGGATACTTTTCCACTTGTTTGTGTCATCTTTGATTTCTTTGAGCAGTGTTTTGTAGTTTTCATTGTAAAGGTCTTTCACGTCTCTGGTTAGGAAGATGCCAAGGTATTTCTTTTTTTTTGTGGCTATTTTGAATGGAATTGTGCTTCTTATTGGGTTTCTGTTAATTATTGGTATAAAAAAATGCGATTGTCTTTTGCACATTTATTTTATATCCTGAGACTTTGCCAAAGGCCGTTATCAGTGTAAGGAGGTTTTTGACAGACTCTCTTGGGTTTTCAAGGTACATGATCATGTCATCTGCAAAGAGAGATAACTTGACTCCCTCTTTTCCTATTTGGATACCCCTGACTGCCTTCTCTTCTCTGATTGCTCTAGCCAGGACTTCCAATACTATATTGAACAGGAGCGGTGAGAGGGGGCATCCTTGTCTTGTTCCAGTTTTCAGGGGAAATGGTTCCAATTTTTGTCCGTTTAGGAGTATGCTGGCTGTGAGTTTCTCATAGATGGTTTTTACTACTTTGAGGTATGTTCCCTGTATGCCTAGATCTTTGAGGGTTTTTATCAAGAAGAGGTGCTGGATTTTATCAAAAACTTTTTCTGCATCTAATGATATAATCATGTGGTTTTTGTTTTGACATCTGTTGATGTATTTAATTGCATTTATTGTTTTACAAATGTTGAAACAGGTTTGCCTCCCAGGGATGAATCCTACTTGGTCATGATGGATGATTTTTGAGATGTGTTGTTGAATATGGTTTGCTAGGATCTTGTTGAGAATTTTAGCTTCTAGTTCATCAAAGATATTGGCCTGTAGTTCTCTTTTTTTGTTGACTCTTTACCTGGCTTGGGTATCAATGTGATGTTAGCTTTGTAAAATGATTTGGGGAGGGTTCCATCTTTCTCAGTCACCTGAAATAGCTTCAGTAGGATTGGAATCAGTTCCTCCTTAAATGTCTTGTAGAATTCTGCTGGGAATCCATCTGGTCCAGGGCTTTTTTTTGTAGGTAGTATTCTTATTACATAGTCAATTTCCTTGATTGTTATTGGTCTATTTAGGGTCTCAATTTCTTCTCATTTCAACCTAGGTAGGTTGTGTGATGACAGAAAGTCCTAAATTTCCTTGAGGTTTTCAAGTTTGTTTCCATACCAGTGTACATAGTAGTCTCTGATGATCTTTTGTATTTCTTCAGGGTCAGATGTGACTTCATCTTTTGTGTTTCTGATTGTGCTTATTTGGGTTTTTTTTTTTTTTTTTTGGTCAGTCTAGCTAGGGGACCATCGATCTTGTTTATCCTTTTGAAGAACCAGCTTTTTGTTTCATTGATTTTTTTTTATTATCTTTTTGTCTTCTATATCCTGGATTTGAGCTTTTATTTTGGTGATCTGGATTCTTCTGCTGAAATTAGGGTTTTTGTGGTCTTGCTTTTCCAACTTCCTTAAGTAGCTTGTTAGGCTGTTAATTTGTGCTCCTTCCATTTTCTTCATGTGTGTTTGTAGGGATATAAATTTCCCCTCTTACTACTGCTTTTAAGGCGTCCCAGAGATTTTGGTAAGATGTTACTTCATTTTTATTTGTTTCCATGTATCTTTTGATCTCTGTTTTGATTTCATCATTGACTCAGGAGTTGCTTAGCATCATGTTGTTTAGTGACCATGGCTTTGTGGGTTTTGGGGGGACCTTATTGGTGTTGATGTTTATTTTTATTCCACTCTGGTCCTAGAAGGCGCATGGTAGAATTTTGGGCCTTTTAAATTTGCATATGCTTGATTTATGGCCAATTATGTGGTCGATCTTGGAATACATTCCATGCGGTGATGAGTAGAATGTGTATCCTGTGGTCTTTGGATGGAGTGTTCTGAAGGTATCAATTAAGTCCATTGGTCCAGAGTCACATTGAGGTTCTGGATCTCATTGCTGATTTTTTGTTCTGATGGTCTGTCTAGGGTTGTGAGTGGGGTATTAAAGTCCCCAGTTATGACGATGTTAGAGTCAATATCCTTTTTAGTTTTCCTAGGAGTTGCTTTATAAAAGTTGGTGCACCTATGTTGGGTGCATATATGTTTAGGATAGATATTTCTTGTTGATGGAGTGAACCTTTTATCATTATGTAGTGGCCCTCTGTATCTTTTCAATTTTTGATAACTTAAATGGTATTTTGTCTGTAATTAGGATCACGACTTTTCCTTTCTTTTGTATTCCATTTGCCTGAAAATTTGTTTCCCATCCTCTTCCTTTGAGTCTGTGCATGTCCTTTATAGTGAGATGGGTCTCTTGAAGGAAGTATATTGTTGCCTGGTGATATTTTATCCATTTTGCCATTCTATGTCTTTTCAGTGGTGCATTTAATCCATTCACATTCAGGCTAATTATTGTAATGTGAGAGTTTGTCCCTAACATAGAGTTCTTATAGAGTTGTTCTTCCACTTGGTTTATTGTCTTTCATTTGTTTTGGGGGTTGGTTCATGTGTATTTTATTCTTTTTCCTGTACTCTTGTGAAGAACGTTGTTCTTTTTTCCCCCTTTTCTGCTGTGTTTAGTACTTTCTTGAGTGTTTCATGTAGAGGTGATTTGGTGGCAGTGTAAGTTCTCAGGGATTGGATATCTGGGAAAGATTTTAATTCTCCCTTGATGATGAAGCTTAATCTGTGGGTAGGTTATTCTTGGTTGAAATTGTTTATCTTTTAGGACTTTGAAGATAGGGCTCCAAGCTCTCCTAGCCTGCAGGGTTTCTATAGATGAGTATGCTGCTATTCTAATTGGTTTTCCCTGGTAGGTGATCTGGCCTTTTTCTCTTGCTGCCTTTAGGATTTTTTCTTTTAAGCTTACTTTGGTTAGGCGAATTATTATGTGTTTAGGAGTTGGTCTTCTCATTTGTTGTCTTGCAGGGGTTCTCTGAATCTCTTGTGTTTGAATTTTTGCATCATTGATTAGATAAGGGAAGTTTTCTTGAATGATCTCATGGAAGGTTTGTTCCAGTGTCGTCTCTTTCTCTCTTTCTACCTCAGGAAGACCAATTACTCTTAGGTTCTGTCTCTTGAAGTAATCACTCATCTCTTGAAGGTTTTGTTCTGTCTTTTTGAGCTTGTTTTCTGTTTTTGAGACTTTGGGTTAGTTCTATATTTTGGTCTTCAAGCTCTGAGATTCTTTCTTCTGCTTTGGTAATTCTGTTTTCCATGCTTATCAGTTGGTTATTTATTTCATTCACAGTATTCTTTATTACTGTTATCTCAGATATCAGCTCTTTCCTAGTTTCTTCTTGAGTTTCCTCAATTCTTTTTCATCTTTCTATTAATGTCTTGATATCTAGGTTTGTAGTTTGAGATCAGTCATTCTGGGGACTCTTCATTGTTTGCATTCCGAAGTCAGTTTTCTCAGTGTCTGCCCTCCCAGGAGTCTGGGAGAGACTCATATTCTTCTTTTGGTTTTTCTTCATTTGTGTAGATTTTTCTCTCTTCTTTTAGTGGCTAAAGTCCCTTGAGCCCTAATCTCCAGGCTCTCTCCTCTGTTTTTGTTGTAGACAGCTAGCCTGCTGCCTGGTAGATCTGTGACTTGTCTCTATTCAGCATAGGGGAGGGGCTTTGTCTCCTGTTTAACGACGTCACCATGGAAACCAAGGTGGAGGCTCTGATAGGTGGGTGGGACGATGCAAATCTGCCTTGAAAATGGCAGAGGTGGTAGTTTTACTTTCACTTTTAGGGATGCTCATGTGGGTTTCTAGGCGGAACCAGCTGCACAGCTGGGTGCTGGATCTGGGGTTCCACTAGCAGGCTGGGTGGAGGAGAGGGTTGGGGGTTCCCTCCTCTGGACCTGGAAGCCTCCAATCAGCACCTTACACAGGCTCCATTACACAAGCTTGCAGTCGCATGCTGAGTGCCTCAGTCAGGGTGGGCCCAGGGCTCCAGATCTCCAAAGCTCCAGATGGTAGGTGGTGGCTCTCGGTCCCTCACAGGGCACTTCAGCCAGAAATGGGAATGGTATCTCTGAGGGGCAGGAACCCATGGCCTCCCTGGGTGACCAGCAGCTTTCTGGTGGGTGCTGGTCATGATGATGTAACCAGGGAATGAGCTGGGATCCGGGATTCTGGATTCCCCAGCTGGCCGGAGTTACATATAGTGGAGCAGCCACTGCCGGCCGCAATATCTGGCCCTGTGTGGGACCAAAGGTCCCCAGGCCTCATACCAGTGCAGCTGGCGGTGGGCAGGGGGTTGCAGGAAGAAAGGTAAGAGTCTTTTTGGGAACTCACAGTCAAAGAGTCTCACGGATCCACCTATGCCATTGTCATCTTCAGGAGTCTCCCATATTTTACAATTTTAAATTGAGATAAAACATTTCATTGAAAAGAAATTAAAATGTGGCTCCTAATTTGGGAAAGGCTCTTAAAAGATATCACCCAACCTGGACTGGCCCTCATTTTTCCAATGATAGGAAGTTAATACCTGCTCTTTTAAAAAGGTATTTCTTTTATTTTGTTAATTATAGTTTTGGGGAGACCATACATAGGTTCGTTGCATTGGGTTTATAGTGTAATGCTGGGGTTTGGACTTCTACTGGTAGTTTTTCAACCATTCCCCCTCTCATCTTCTCCCCACTTTTGGGGTCCCCAGTGTCTATTGTTTTCATGTTTATATCCATGTGTATCTTTTGTTTAGCTTCTACTTGTGAGAACAAACAGTATGTGATTTTCTGTTTCTGTGTTAATTCACTTAAGATAACGGATTCCAGCTGCATCCATGTTTTTGTGAAGGATATGATTTCATTTTTTAAAAAATGGCTTAAAAATACTCGCTTTCATTGTGAATAACAGTGCTATGGTTTGAATATGTTTTTTGTTTGTTTGTTTGTTGAGTTGGAATCTCACTTTGTCGCACAGACTGGAGTGCAATGGCCACTCCCGGCCACCGCAGCCTCAAGCTGCTGGGCTCTGGTGATCCTTCTGCCTCAGCCTTCCAAGTCGCTGGAACTACAGGCACGCACTACCATGTCCGGCTAATTTTTTTTTATTTGTTGTAGAGTTGAGGTCTCACCAAGTCGCCCAGGTGGGTTTCAAACCCGCAGGCTCAGGCAATCCACTCACCTCAGCCTCCCAAGGCACAGGATTACAGGTTGAGCCACTGAGCACAGCTGAATATGGTTTATCTCACCCAAACTTATATTGAAACTTCATCCTTTAATACCATAAATGTTGGGACATGGGACCTAATGTGAGGTGTTTGAATTATAATGGTATACTGCACATAAATTGATTAATGATGTCTCACAGCAGTGAGTTTTTCTTCTCATGGCACTGGATTAGTTCCCAAGAGAGCTGATTATTATAAAGTGAGGCTGCCTTTTGTATGTGTCCTCTTTGCATGCACCTATTTCACCTTCTGCTTCTCTACCACGTTGTGATGCAGCAGGGGACCCTCACCAGAAGCTAAACAGATGCTGGTGCCATGATGCTTGGATGTCCCAGTCTCTAGAATTATGAGCCAAATAAACCTCTTTTCTTTTCTTTTCTTTTCTTTTTGACCTCTTTTCTTTATAAATTACCCAGTCTCACATATTATGTTACAGCAACACAAAGTGGACTGAGACAAACAGCAATAATAATAGTAATCATGAAATTTATATAAAACTACTTATATTTCAGGCCCTGAGCTCAGTGTTTTTAAGTGGAATATGCCTTGTAATCTTTATATAACACCAAAAACCTATATTATTATTATTTTGTCATTATATATTAGCATGAAGGTCCAGGTAGCAAATAAATAGGGAAAAAGTGTATATTTTGAAAAGTGCTCTAGAAACATAAGTAATGTATGTGATTACACCATGAAATCCAACTTTTAAAAAGCACTGTTACCAAAATTATGCTGGGTTCTACTTTTCTACCTAGATAGGAGAAATATAAGAGTAGATAAATTACTTATTTTATTGATGTAGGTAGACCAAATAATGCATAATATATAATTTTCTTATAAACACTATTAGTCATCTGTAATTGTAGAAGAAAAACAACCATTCACATTAGGGAATATATCACCAAAAATTGTATGCATTTGATAGTATTGAATGATTACATAAATACCAAATTAAAACACTTATTTCAGGAATATGAACTAGGTTTTGATGCATAGAAATATATCAATATGCCAGAATGGAAAAACATATCTTTTCTTATCAATTTAATGTATAGTATTATATCAATGTCCACAGTAATCTCAACTGGACTTTTTAAAAATCCTTTGCTCACTTGACAAATTTCTGTTAAAGGTCATTTGTAAATATAAGCTGATGAGGCTAAACATGATTCATCTAAAAAAAAAAAAGAGAACTACTTATAATTTATAGTTAATGACATGGTCAACCTAAAATAAGGCAGAATTTTGCCTCAAAATATTTTCAAAAATTGAAACATAACTGGAAGATACAATTTTGTTGCTTATGTAAGAAATGAAGATAGACTAATTTGCAACCCAACAACCAAAGGATTCAAATCAATTCAACAGTCAGTCTTTTAAAAAGTAAGTAAAACTAAAGCAAACCTGGAGGGAGATTTGTGGTGTAGAGAAAAGGCATTGCAGAAATTATGTATTAAGAGTCTGTTACAAATAACTGCCTAAGAACAACAACAAAATCCAGTGAGGAATTTCATTATCTATTAGTATATAATTATTTGAGCACAGGAAAGGCAGTTGAATGAAAACAAGTAGTTCCAGTTCAAAGAGGAATGAACAGCAAAGATTATTACATATTTTATTACTTATCTTTACTATGTGTTACTAATTATGCTGAAAAATATTAATCTGTACTTTAGCCAATAGAGAAAATACATACAAAACAAGAATATGCTTGGAGCACTCACTCTTTGAGTGTTTCACTAAATCAATTAACACCTACAATGTTCAAATGTCCATCCCTTGGCAGAAGAGACTAGAACTTATATTTAATGTCACTATTAATGACAACAATAATGATTCAGATCTAATTATTGCTAACTGGTAAAGTGGGATGTTTACCATACTTAGGATTTGTCTAGTTTGACCCTAACAGCAAATCCAGTAAGCAGATGCTACTTTTAATTCCACACTTCATGTTAGGCATAAGGAATTCAAGAATGTGACACACATAAAAATACTTTGGAAAATCTGAGAGTCACAAAGAAAAAGCATTGCTTAATTATTAGTAAATCACATCAATTTATGAAGTAGTGAATTCCTGTTTAGAGCTTATTTACCTATCTACCAGCATATACATATTTTGAAAAATTCTTACCACTCTTTCTTCAACTATCAGTTTGCAGACACTATGATTTTTTATGGTGGCTTAGTGATAAAATGAATAAACAAAAACAATCTTACTTGTATATATGAGAATATATAAATGTACATATTAATGAATTCCACAAATACTTACTGCTCCCTCTGTGTGCCACTATATGGCCATGTGTATGCTCAGACATGATACAGGTTAATATTTATAAAGGCTGATGTGTGGAAAGGGGATTTGGGAAAAATTTACTTATTTACCTTATTTCATTTTGCACCTAAAGCTTTATTCATTCATTCATTTATTATAAATATGCAGGGTACAAGTCGGCATTAGATACACAAGCAGATTGCATGCAGGTGAAATTTGGACCTTCAACTGGCCCTCACTTCCCCTGGTTTAGGACCAAATACACTTTGTGACGTTATGTGCCCCCTCACTCCTTCCCTTCCCTGGCAGTGGCCATTGACTGCTGATCCCTCCCTTGTGCTAATGTGACAAATATTCAGCTACTACTTATGAGAACATGTGGTATTCAGTTCGTTGTTTCTGTGCTAGATCACTATGTATCATGGTCTCCAATTCCATCCAATTTTCTGTAAAGTCCATAATTTTGTCCTTCTTTATGGCTGCATAATACTCCATTATGTATATGTACCACATTTTCTTTATCCAGTTCACTTTTCATGGGCAGTCGGGTTGGTTCTATGTTTTTGCTATTTTGAATAGTGCATCTAAAAATATGATTGTGCAGGTGTCTTTTGGATAGAACAATTTATGTTCCTCTGGGTATATTCCTAGGAGAAGTATTGTTGGATCATATGGAAGGTCACTTTTTACTTCTTTTAGGAATCACCACACTGCTTTTTTTAGACATTGAACTAACCTGCACTCTTACCAACATTGTAAAAGCATTCCCTCTTCTCTGCACCCATGCCAGCATCTTTTTTAAAAATGTATTTATTCATGAGGGCCATTCTTACTGGACTTAGGTGGTATCTTATTGTGGTTTTGATTTGCATTTTTTTTTGATGATTAGTGAGGCTGAGCATTTTTTCATGTATCTGTTGGCTGCTTATATATCTTCCTTTATGAAGTGTCCATGCATGTCCTTTCCCCATCTTTTGATATGATTTTTTGTTTTTTCTTTTCAGCTCATTTGAGTTCTTTTAAGATACTGGATGTTATTATCAATATTTTTCCCATTCTATGGGTTATCTCTCCACTCTCTTGATGGTTTCTTTTTCTGTGAAAAAGTTTTTCAGTTTGATGAGGTCCCACTTGTCTATCTTACCTTTTATGATATTCACTTTTGGGAACGTGGTCTTCATTGCCTACTCCAATGTGCATAAGAATGTTTCCTACCTTTTTTCTAGGATTATTATAGTTTGAGGTTTTATGTTCAGGTCTTTGATCTATTTAGGGTTGATTTTTGTATATGGCAATAGGTAGGAGTCCTGTTTTTCTTCTGTATGTGGTCAGTCAGTTTTTCTTTTTTTAAAATTATATTATTGTTTATTTTAATGTAAAGATGTGGGATACAATTCAGGGTTAGGTATACAAACATTGATCACGCAGGTACCCCTGTTAATGTGGTATGCCCCTCCCTGCCCTAGCAGTTTCCCTCAATTGCCAATCCCACCCCATCCCCCACCAACAGTTTCCCATTACTATCAATTGCTTTCTTATAGCATTATAATTGTTCAAGGTTCTCTTATGAGTGAGAACATATGGAACTCTGTTCATTGTTTCTGTGATAAATCACTGAGTATGATCAACTTCAAATCCATCCAGGTTGCTGCAAAGTCCATATATTTGTCATTATTTATGGCTGCATAATATTCCATTGTGTCAGCCAGTTTTTAAGCATCATTTGCTAAATATGTTCTCCTTTCCCCAGTGGTTGTTATTCATGGCTTTGTCAAAGATGAGTTGGGTGAGAGATTTAGTTTTTGCTTCCATAATTTCTGTCCTGCTTCATTGGTCTATGTGTCTATTCTAGTACCAGTACCAGGCTGTTTGGGTTACCGTAACCTTGCAGCAAAGCCTAAAGTTTTTAAGTGTGATAGCTCCCATTTTTGTTCCTCTTGCTGAAAATTGTTTTGGCTATTCATATTCTTTTTTGTTTCCATATGAATTTCTGTATTGTTATTTCCAGGACTGAGGAAAAGGATGTTGATAATTTGATGGGTGTTTTGATGAATATGTAGATTGCCTTTGGTAGGAGGGACATCTTGACAATATTGATTCTTCCAATCCATGGGCGTGGAATGCTTTTCCATTTGTGTCATCCTTGATTTCTTTAACCAGCATTTTGGAGTTCTCATGGTAAAGGTCTCCCACTTCTCTGGTTAGGTGAATGCCAAGGTATTTCTTTTTTTTTACTGGTAATTGTAAATGGGATTATGTTTTTTATTTGGCATTCCACTTTTTGTTGGTTAATACAAATGCAAGTGTCTTTTGCACATTGATTTTGTACCCTGAGACTTTACCAAAGCCGTTTATTAGTGCAAGGATGCTTTTGACAGATTTTCTAGGGTCTTCAATACATAGGATCATATCATCCACAAGGGGAGAGAGCTTGACTACCTCTTTTCCTATTTGATTAGCCCTGATTTCCTTCTCTTGCCTGTTTGCTCTGGCTAGAAATTCCAATACTATGTTAAGCAGGATGGGTGACAGTGGACATCCTTGTCTTGTTTCCATTCAAGAAAGACTGCTTCCAACTTCTGTTCATTGAGTAAAGCACTGGCTGTAGGCTTATCATAGATGGATCTTACTCTTTTGAGGACTGTTTCTTCTATGCCTAGGTGCTCAAAAGTTTTTAACAAGAAGGGATGATGGATTTTGTTGAATGCTTATTCTGCATCTAATGATATAATCATTTGGTTCTTGGTTTTACATATGTTGCTGTGCAGAATTAGGTTTATGGTCTTTTGAACTTTGAACCAACCCTAAATCCCAGGAATGAAGCCCACATGGTCATGGTTGATGATTCTTGAGATGTGCTGTTGGATCCAATTTGCTAGAATCTGGTTTAGGATTTTTGCATGTGTTCATCAAGGAGATTGGTCTGTAATTCTCTTTCCTTCTTGGGTCTTTGCCAGGATTGGATATTATTATCATGCTGGATTCATAAAATATGTTGAAACTTTCAGTAAGATTGGTATCAGCCCCTCCTTGTATGTCTTGTAGAACTCACTGGGAAGTCATCTGATCTGGGGTTTTTATGGCAGGGTGATTTCTTATTACTGAGTCAACTTTCTGGATTGTTATTTGTCTTTAGAGTTTTGATTTCTTCTTGTTTCAACCTTGTGAGGTTGTGTGATTTCACAAAGTGCTCCATTTCCTTTAGGCTTTCTAGCTTATTTACATATAGTTGTTTATAGTAATCTCAAGTAATCTTTTGAATTTCTTCAGTTGTGATTCTATCTTTGTGTTTCTAATTGTGTTTATCTGGGCTTTCTCTCTCTCTCTCTCTCTCTCTCTCTCTCTCTCTCTCTCTGTCTCTCTCTTTTTTAGTCAATCTGGCTAGGAGGTCTGTCAACTTTATTTATCCTTTCAGAGAATCAGCTTTTTGTCTTGTTGATTTTTTCTATATTTTTGTCTTCTATAACCTGAAGTTGAGACTTTATTTGGTGGTATAGATTCTTCTGCTGAAGTTTGGATTTTGGTGGTCTTGCCTTTCCATTTCCCTTAGGTATAACATTAGGCTGTTTACTTGTGATCTGTTTTCTTGATGTGTGTGTGTGCAATAGTATGACTTTTCCTCTTAATACTGCTTTTTTAGATCCCAGAGATTCTTTGTTTTCATTTGTTTCCAGGTATCTTTTATTTCTGTTTTGATTTCTGTACTGATCCCAAAGTAAATCTGCAGCATGTTGTTTGGTTACCGTGTCTTCGTGTGTTTTAGGGGGACCTTGTTGGTGGTGATATTTATTTTTATTGCTCTATGATCTGAGAGAATGCATGGTATTGTTTCTATCTTTTGGAATTTGTTTATGCTTGATTTATGTCTGAAAATTTGGTCAATCTTGGAGTATGCTCCATTTGCTGATGAGTAGAATATATACTCTGTAGTTGTTGGGTGAAGTACTTTGTAGATGTCTATTATGTCCATTTGATCAAGAGTTGAGTTAGGTTTTGGATCTCCTTATTGATCTTTTTTCCTCAATGATCTATCTAGAGCTGTTAATGAAGTTATGATTGTGTGAGGGTCAATGTCCTCTCTTAGTTTACTTAGTAGTTGATTTATAAAGCCTGGTGCTCTAGCTGGGCTCAGTGGCTCAGCCTGTAATCCTGTGCCTTTGGGAGGCTGAGGTGAGTGTATTGCCTGAGCCTACAGGTTCGCAACCCGCCTGGGCAGTGAGACCCCATCTCTACAATAAATCAAAAAATCAGCAGGGCGTGGTAGTGCATTCCTGTAATTCCGGCTACTCAGAAGGCTGAGGCGGAAGGAACGCCGGAGCCCAGCAGGTTGAGGCTGCGGTGGCCGGGAGTGGCCACTGCACTCCAGTCTGGGCAACAGAGTGAAACTCCAACTCAAAAAAAAAAACAAAAGCAAACAAACAAACAAAAAACCTGGTGCTCCTGTGTTGGGTGCATATATATTTAGAATGGATATATCTTGCTAGCGAATTGAACCTTTTACCATTATGTAGTTTTATTCTGTATCCTTTGTAACATTTAATGGCTTAAAGGCTGTTTTGTCTGATATTAGAATAGCTACTCCTGCCTGCTTTTGTTTTCCATTCATTTGAAAGTTCATTTTCCATCCCCCAACTTTGAGTTTCTGGGTGTCCTTTCCCAGGGGATGAGTTTCTTGGAGGCAACAGATTGTTGAATCATGCTTTTTTAATTTCGTTTGACTCTATGTCTTTTCAGTGGTGCATTTTGTCTATTAATATTCAGGGTGATTATTGAAGTGTGAGAATTTATCCTTGTCATAAGGCTCTTAAAAGGCTGTTTTGTTTGTTTTTATTCTTTGTGTTTATATATGTGTGTTTTCATTTTTGTGGGTGCTCTGTGTGCTTTGTAAACTATGTGTTTGCTTGTACTCTTGTGATGTGCATGGCCATTCTTTTTGTTGTTGTTGTTTTTAATGTGCTCAACACCTTCTTAAGCATCTCCTGATGAGCTAGAGGCAGCATATTCTCTTAGAGATTAGATTTCTGGGAAGAATTTTAATTCTCCATCATTGATGAAGCTTAGCTTGGCTGGGTGTAGGAAATACTGGTTGAAATTGCTTATCTTTAAGACCATTAAAAAGGGAACTCCAATTACTTCTGGCTTGTAGTTTTTCTGCAGGTTAAGTCTGGAGGGATTCTGACTAGTCTTCCACAGTAGGTGGTCTGACTTTTCTCTCTTGCTGCCTTTAGGATTTTGCCTTTCCACCTACTTGGTGTAGGCAGATGACTATGTGCTTTCTCTCTCATTGCCTTTAGTATTTCGCCTTTCAACATACTTTGTGTATGCAGATGACTATGTGTCTAGAGGTTGGTCTTTTTTTTTTTTTTTGAGTTGGAATCTCACTCTGTCTCCCAGACTGGAGTGCAGTGGC